>NW_022045165.1:0-67553 GCF_900880675.1 Sparus aurata | reverse complement strand
GAGGGCATGGACCTGGATTGGCTGGACGATTAAAAAACATGTGTGCTGTGTGTGATGTTTGGGAAGTTGTGGGGACTGTTCTAGTCAAGTTCATGTTATTTTTTGTTTGTTTTGTGTGGTTTGTTGTTATGATGACCATGTTTAAATAAATGTTTTTGCTTAGAAGGAAAATGCCTTGAAGTCTTGTTAACATTAGATTGACAAAGAAAGGGTGACAGAAAAAAGTGAAAAACACAAAGGCACTTTTTCTTTAACTAATTTATTTGAGAAACAAAGGGTTCAGACAAACATTGCAGGTGACACGGAGTGCATTTCATTCTACCAGAGACACTGAGCTGATGAAATGAGTCAAATATGGCATAGTTTGGACATGATTATACAAGGAAAAACAAAGGCGATGTCCAAGATGAAACACTAAAACACTTCACTTCTGCTAACAATAGTCTTTGTGTTCCATCGATTGCATTTCCACTTGATTTCAGGTGAAAAACCGCTGCTTTTTCATGGTTTGTAAGTGGTTGTTGCTTTTAAAATCTACAATTTCATGATGTGGATTCAATTGCTTGTTTTGTCCACTAGATGGAGACAGGTTGACCACATATGAAAACAGTTTAGATTTGTGAAAGTCAGTCTCATCCACACCTTCTAAACAAGAGACACATATATCTATCTATCTATCTATATATATATATATATATATATATATATATATGTATATATATATATATGCAGGTGTGTGCGTGTGTGTGTAAAAGCATCATGCAGGAAGTCATCAAGATGATCACAAAAAAGGTACGGGTGCAAACTTGCTTAAATGTCCTATCCTTCCTTTTTGCGTACTTTGCTTTGTATCTACAATCACCCAAGTTGTGAGCAAGAAGTTGCTGTGGCAAGAGTTTTAGAACTGATTTAGTTGTGTTTTGTAAACACCTCAGTTCTGAAAAGTTAGAATTTCTGGATGTGTCAAGCTTTATAATTATATAATATATATATATATATATAGATATATCTATCTATATATAGATATATATATATACATAATTATAAGTACCTTGGTGTTACCATCAACCATAGACTGGACTGGAGATCTAACACTGAAGCTGTTTACAAGAAGGGGATGAGCAGACTTTACTTCCTGAGGAAGCTGAGATCCTTCAACGTGTGCAGCAAGATGTTGGAGATCTTTTATCAGTCTGTGGTGGCCAGTGTACTTTTCTTTGCTGTGGTTTGTTGGGGAAGCAGCATTGGAGCCAGTGTAAACAGGACACTCTGGAGGCTGTGGTGGAGAGGAGGACACTGAAAAAACTGTTATCCATCATGGATAATCCTCTCCACCCTCTCCAACTCACACTGGTCAGACAGCAGAGCCCTTTCTCCGGAAGGCTGCTTACGCTTCGCTGTCGTAGCAACAGATACAGGAAATCTTTCCTGCCACAAACCATCACTTTATACAATAACTCTCTCACCTCTGCCTGATAGAGAACTCTGCTCTCTCTACTGTTTTGTTGTATATATTATCATAGTTTATTGTTTATAGCACACTGTGCACTGTATATATACACTATGTATATATTGGATTCTATTTATGTTATGTACGAAGTGTTTTATTTGTGGACCCACTACTGCTGTACCAAAATAATTTCCCAGTCTGGGATTATTAAAGTATTTCTATCTATCTATCTATCTATCTATCTATCTATCTATCTATCTATCTTTATAGGGTTAACTCTGCGCGAGTGTCTGCATTGTGTTTCCACAGATAAGGCCGGTCAGCATAAAAATTGTCTGTGAAAAAAATGTAAGTAATAACACACACACATGCTTGAGACTATACACTTCAGCTGACTACAGTCAGGAGAAGGCCATGCATTTTTGTTGTTTTTTTCAATGTCTCAAATGTACTTTACCGTTGTGAACCTGTGATGCATGTCAGATCTCAGGAAAACAGGAAGTCCTGCTGTGAGCACATGCGGGAGAAGCAAAGAAATTGGATGCAGGTAGCCTGCCAAAAGCTCAAAGAGGGAAGGCAGATGTCTGCTGACTCCAAAATGTATTACCAATATGTGCTGATGGACACAAGAGGTCGGTGCAGGAATTTAAAGTAAGCGTGCATTGATTCCAATTTTCCATCCAAAGGGTTTCTGTTTCCCTGAAACTTTGAGTGTCTTGCACTTGAAGTTCTTTGTATCCTTACCTTCAAAAGTAATCCCCCATCACAGCTGACTGACTGGATTGACAAGGAGGTGACCGCTGGTGTTGGCACAACCATCAGCTTCTTGGATGGCTCACAGAAAGCTGTCATCGGCTTGGATTTGGATAGGGTGAGTTGAGTGTTTTTTGTTTGTTTGTGTTTTTTTTTACATTCGAGTGAACAAACCATTTCCACCAACAACTGACTTGAAAAACATCTTGACATTTTGTTTCTCACCCACAGTAGTTGTCTGCCTACCACAACGCCATCAGACGCACACTACTCAGGAGGCTGGGAGAGAGCTGCAACTGGCAAGGACCATTTTTTCCTCAACACGAGAGGCAATTCCTTGGCCGATCCCTGGGCCGATGTGGAACGTCTCTGGGTGCAGTGAGTGTACTTCTCATTTCTTTAACAGGGCTAAGGCAATATCACTCAAAGTTAAATGGTAATTATTAGTGTTAGTATTAGTTAGATAGTTGTTGGTTGGACTGTTCTTTAGTCTGACGAGGCATATTGCAACCACTGAATATAAGCTGGGAGATAACAATAAATTTTTCTCTGTTTTTGTTTTTCTTCTCCCCCTCTCCTCCACAACACAGTTACCAGAAGAGACGAAAGCGCGGCCTAATGCGCCGACCAGTATGGCCGACACTTTTCCAGTTGGCAATGTGGTTGTGGTTCATATTGTTCATATATGTTGCTGCTTTTTATTATTAACACGTGTTGTTGTTTTTGTTGTTCTTGTTCTTTACAATCATGTTTTAAATAAATGTTCTTGCTGAGAAGGAAAATGCCTTGAAGTCTTTTAACATTAGATGGACACATAAAGGGTGACAAAAACAGTGAAAAACACAAAGACACTGTCTTTTCTTAAACTCATTTATTGGAGAGAGAAAAGGGTTTAGACAAACATTGCTACTCCAGGAGAAGGGATTGCATAAAAAATGTTCACTGCATGTGAAACATGCCATAATGACATGTGGCATAATTGTAATTACCAGATGTGAGGATGAAAAAATATGTTGCCATACAAGCAGTGAGGACAATAAAGTAAAAAAACAAACACATCAACAATGAAGGAGTGAATGAATATACAAGTACATGCTTAAGACAGAGAGCAGGTGACACAAATGGCCGTGTGGGCTGCAGGTCGCTCCTCCAACCCAGCCAGACCAGGCAGGCGGACCAACCAGCTGTCTGA
Source organism: Sparus aurata (assembly GCF_900880675.1). Classification (NCBI taxonomy): domain Eukaryota; kingdom Metazoa; phylum Chordata; class Actinopteri; order Spariformes; family Sparidae; genus Sparus; species Sparus aurata. Next base: position 64,158 of record NW_022045165.1, on the reverse strand, counting down.
AGACTGAGATGAGCTGATGAAATTAGTCAAGTATGGCATAGTTTGGACAAGATTATAGAAGGGAAAACAAAGGTAATGTCCAAGATTAAATACTAAAACACTTCACTTCTGCTAACTATAGTCTTTGGGTTCCATTGATTGCATTTCCATTTGATTTCAGGTGGACAACCACTGCTTTTTCATGGTTTGTAAGTGGTGTGCTTCTAAAATCTACAATTTCATGATGTGGATTCAATAGCAGCACTGTATCACATCTGCTGGGGATGCTGTGTGATGATCTACCTCTCTTGCAACAGACAAAAGCACATACGATGCACTGCACCGGGTGCAAGCTTGCTTAAATATCCTGGGAGACGACTGCAGCAGATATGATGAATTTAGCACAGGTGATGTTGGTGGTGCTTCACACGACACCCTGTGGACGTGGAGTTGCACTGCAACTGCCACACTCAGTGATTTGTCAGTGCAAAGACGCAGCAAAAAACACCACAAATGCAACACAGCTGGACTGCTGGGACACACTGTACACCTTTAAGTTTGAATTACACTTTATCAGTCTGCCAGTGACCTTCATATGATTCTCCTTTTGACAACTTACAGTTCAGCCACATGACTCGTGGCAAAATACAGCTGTGAATGCTATATAATGAACACACTGAAATGGATGTCTATCACAAACTAGTCCAAAACATCTCAAACCACACACACAGACACACACACACAGGATTCTTTTGTCCACGAGGTGGAGACAGGTGACCACATTTAAAAACAGTTTAGATTTGTGAAAGTCAGTCTCAGCCACACCTTCTAAACAAAGAGACACATATATGTATCTATCTATGTATCTATCTATTTATCTATCTATCTATCTATCTATCTATATGTATATATAGGAGCAAAGGAGAAAAAAGAAAGAGAAAAGGAAAGAAGTTAACAAGTTAAAAACACAGACTATCAAAAGGGAAACAGGGAAGATAAAAGTCAGTTTGGCATCACAGCTCGAAGGGGCAACATCTCCTCATATAAAAAGCCATACTTACCTTGTGTCTCCTGGCCTGATGAAGACCCAAATAGGGTCGAAACGTGGCCATCTGCAGAGACACACAAAGAAAAAGATTCATCTGTAAAAATAAAGGCAAACAACAAACAAAAAAATGACAACAAAATGTCAATCAACAGAAAAACAATAAAAACACAAAAACGAAATTAATACTTGACATAACAAAGGCTACAAAACAAACTATTATTAATGGATACTGCAACTGCCACACTTGGCTGTGCAAAGACGCAGCAGAAAACACCACAAGTGCTGCAGGCGCACAGGTGATGACCTCTTGCACTGCCCCGGGAGCAAGCTTGCTTAAATATCCTGGGAGACGGACTGCAGCAAATGTGATGAATCCAGCACATGTGATGATGCCACAGGACACAGTGATAGTGGTGAGAATATATATACATATATATAACTAACATGAACTACTATTTAATACATAAAAAATTAAAACATTGTAGAAATCCTAAATTTACATATTACCAGGTGTGTTTTTCTTATTTATTTTTCTTCTATGAAATACTGTTAACCTGGTGGCCATTGGCTGGTGAAGTGATCCGTGCCTCGTCAGGTCAGGGTTGCCAGTCCTGTAAGGCAAAGGCAATGCATACGAATTTCTACGTACAGGAATCTTTCACCTTTAACAGTGGGCGGAACTCGGTGGCTGGATTGCCAGGGAGGTGACCCCAGGCGTTGGGAAAAAAATCACCTTCTCTGACAGCTTTGAGCAAGCTGTGATCAGTTTAGCATTGGAGAGGGTGAGTTGAGTGTTTTTTGCTTGTTTGTTTGTTTGTTTGCTTGTGTGTTTTGTACCTTTAAGTGAAGAAAACCATTTCCACCGACGACTGACTTGAAAAGAAACATCCTGACAAATTTTTTTTCCCCCCCACCAACAGTGGTTTGCGGCCTATCTCACCTGCATCAGGCCCTCACTCCAAAGGAGGCTGGGGCGAGCTGCAGCAGGCCAGGGCCTTTTTTTCCTGGGCAACACAGGAGATGTTGTGGCTGGTCTCTGGAAGCAGTGAGTTTACTTCTCATTTCTTAAACAGGGCTGAGCCAATTTCACTCATTAAGCAACCACAACTAGCAGGTTGCTTATGTAACTTGTTAAATGGTAATTATTACTGCTAGTATTGTGAGTTGGTTTGTTCTTCACCTCTGACCAGGCATACTGCAACCACTCAACATAAGGTGGGAGATAACAATACATTTTTGTCTGTTTCTGTTGTTCTTCTCCCCCTCTCCTCCACAACACAGTTACCAGAAGAGACGAAGGGGGACCCACATTAGCCGTCCACTGCGGGCCACAGTGTTTGCTCTGATTTGATTGATGCTGATGTTTTTTTTGTTTTTTTGATACTTGTTCTTGTTATTGCTGCTGTTGTTTGTGTTTATATTGTTCATACGTGTTGCTGTTGTTTGCTTTTTATTATTCACATTTGTTTTTGTTGTTACTTGGAACTGTGTTTTAAATAAACGTTTTTGCTGAGAAGCAAAATGCCTTGAAGTCTTGTTAACATTAGATTTACATAAAGAGGGTGGCAAAAAACAGTGAAAAACACATAGGCACTGTCTTTTCTTTAACTAATTTATCTGAGAAACAAAGGGTTCAGACAAACATTGCAGGTGACACGGAATGCATTTCATACTACCAGGGACACTGAGCTGATGAAACGAGTCAAGTATGGCACAGTTTGGACATGATTATACGATGAAACACTAAAACACTTGACTTCCGCTAACAGTAGTCTTTGGCTTCCATTTATTGCATTTCCATTTCATTTCAGGTGAAAAACCACTGCTTTTTCATGGTTTGTAAGTGGTGTGCTTCTAAAATCTACAATTTCATGATTCAATTCCTCCTTTTGTCCACTAGGTGGAGACAGGTGACCACATACATATATATATATATATACATATATATATATATACATATATATATATATATATACATATATATACATATAGCTATATAGCTGTCTTTTGTGTGCTTCAAGTCATCAGGTGCTGCCTGTTGCGCTTGATTGTGCATTTACTACAAAAAAATTAGTCCCAGAAATTCAAGGTTCACCTCTAAATAATAAGGTGTCCCTGGTTTTTCACTGACCTTCTTCTCTCTCAGCACTGACGCACCTGTCTCGGAGAAACCGCGGCGGAATACTGGAACATCGCTGCGTCTCAGCTCTTCCCTCTCAGCTGCTGTGGCAGAGTGTCGGTGCCTCCCTCCATGTCCACCTTTGAAAATGACAATGTGAATCGTGCCAACTGCATAGAAGCATGAAACCTTGAATGTGTTGTTGGAACAAAGGGAGGCATTGCTATTTCAAGTTCAGCTGTATGGTGCGGACTCTTTGGTTTAGCTTTAGTGATTCTGGAGATTCTTCAAGACACCAGAGGATCACAGAAGCTTTAAGCCTCCACGCCTCGTCAAGGCAGAGCCCATGTGGAGGTTACTCACTGTAACTACATATACATATATATATATATATGTATATAGTAAAACTATGTATTGTAAAACTTAGTGTATGTATATATATATATATATATATATATATATATATATATATATATATATATATATACATATACATATACATACACTAAGTTTTACAATAAATTGCATGTGATACCATGGAAGCAGTTACCTGTTTTACTTACCTGTTGCAATTCAGCAGTAAGTATAACTGTTCATGGGTGGCGCTGCCGGATACAGTAGTTTGATTCCATGTTCGTATTTGTCTCTGACCTGCTTCTGTCCGTGAAGAGGTAATCCAGCACCATAAGGAGGCTTTTGAGAAAAGTGGAAGTAGTTGAGCTGATGCTGGAGACTGCCACCATTTCCTCTCGTCCATTAACCACACCAACACGTTCATCTTTCTCCAATACTCCTGCCAGGTTTTGCTGTCGGCAAATAAGAGGAGACAAAGAATACACAGCAAATGTTTGAATGCATTAAATATGCATACCATACATGCTTTACAAGCCACACATTCTGGTACTTGTAGAATGCACAAATGAGAACATATTAGAGCTGATTTCACACCAGTAGACCTGTTTTCTTATTGTTTTTTTCCCCCACACGCGTAATTTTCGGTTCGGGCCACTCTGAAAAGTCGTAATTCACCAGAGAAACTGCTAAATTCACAGTGTTCAGGTAAATAATACAAGAGACACAGCAAATAAGTCTGCACTTGCCAAGATACAATATCTCATATTTACATATGTCAGATGGATGTTCTTGTGTTCAAAGTTATTCGCTTGTTTTTGATGTGTGCATAAATGGGATGATCTTAAATTGATCATTTACATGTCATTTTGGTCCTAAAATTGAGTTAACAAATGTTAAACTAAGAATCGCTGCAAAATAAAACAGCTGGAGCTGTTGACTGCATCCAGAAAGGCTGAAAACAACACATCTCATACTGTATTAGAAACCAGAAATGAGCTGCATTGTTCTCTACAATTCTGGACTACCTCTGTCCAGCAGGCACCTCTCACAATTACCTATATTCAGATGAACCTGGCAAAAAACATCATCCAACTTGAGTTTCTTTAATCTTGGTCGTTTTTCTCCTCCGCCATACTAACCCTAACAATAAATCGCATCTGCATACTGTGATACCATCGAAGCAGTTCTCTGTTTCACTTACCTGTTGAAATCTGGATGTGTTTACTGCATCCAGAATGGCTGTGTGTGTCACAGCTGACCTCTATGTTAGAAATAAGAAGTCGTCTGTGCGCACCAAGCCATTCAGGAGCATCACCGTCGAGAATGTGCCAGACAAACTGCTAAATTCGTGAACTGTGTTCAGGTAAATAATACAAGAGACACAGCAAATAAGTCTGCACTTGCCAAGATACAATATCTCATGTTGACATATGTCAGATGGATGAGAGTTATTCGCTTGTTTTTGATGTGTGCATAAATGGTATGATCTTAAATTGATCATTTACATGTCTTTTTTGTCTCCACTTGTCCTGGAATCTTAAAATTGACTTAAATGTTAAATGTTAAACTAAGTTATTTTAGTTCTAGCTCTAGCTGTCTCCAAAAATCTCTGCAAAATAAAACAGCTGGAGCTGTGGACTTGAGTTCATGGTGGTCGTGGTGTGTGTGTGTTTTTGTATATTTACTTCTTATTGTTATTATTTTCCCTTAAAAGACAGGTATTAAATTGGGTTTTGAGTTAAAATCAAAATACTAAGGTATCCCTGGTTTTCACACTGACCTCCTTGTCTCTCAGCACTGGTGCACCTGTCTCGGAGAAGCCGCGGTGGAATACAGGAACACTGCTGCGTCTCAGCTCTTCCCTCTCAGCTGCTGTGGCAGTGTCAGTACTTCTCTCCATGTCCACCTTTAAAAATGACAATGTGAATCGTGCGCCTGACAGCCGAACAGAAGCATGAAACTGCGAAGCATTGTTGCAAAACAGGGAGGCAATTTCAGTTTAATTTTAGCTGTATGTTGTGGACTCTTTGGTTTGGCCTCTGTGATTCTGGAGATTCTGAAACACACCAGAGGATCACAGAGGCTTTAAGCCCTCACGCCTCGTCAAGGCAGAGTCCATGTGAGGGTTTTTTTTTTTTATTTTTCCTCATTTTCAATATACACGATCACATACATATATTAATATATATTATATATATGCATGTATATATATATATATATAAACTTATTTTTGGTATATATTAGTTACAGTACAGTATATATGTATGTGTGTGTGATTTGCTGTTGCAATCGTTGACTTATTTATTGTATGAGTTCAAAGTAGTATTCAATTATCTCCACTGATGCCACGGTTAGCCACAGAGGCTACAATATGTCACAATAAGAAGAAGAAGGAGGAGCTGGGTAGCAAGAAGCTTTCCTGCATTCATGAGGAAGCGACAGCGGATGATGCATGTGCAATAGACGAAATGAAAAAAAGGAAGGAAAATGTTTTGCCGTTGCATTGTGTGACATCAACCGTGGCATCAGTGGAGATAATTGAATACTACTTTGAACTCATACAATAAATAAGTCAACGATTGCAACAGCAAATCACACACATACATATATACATATGTATATATATACATATATATATATATATATATATATATATATATACATATATATATATGAACATATATACATATACATATATATATATAAACATATACATATATATATATATATATATATATATATATATATATGTATAGCTATATAGCTATCTTTTGTGTGCTTCAAGTCATCAGGTGCTGCCTGTTGCGCTTGAAGACATCAACTACTTTGAACTTATACAATAAATAAGGCAACGATTGCAACAGCAAATCACACAAACATATATACATACCAAAAAAAATACAAATACAAAATTCAAACATTGCAACAGCACATTCTTTTCTTAGCTATCTTTTGTGTGCTTCAAGTCATCAGGCGCTGCCCCTTGCGCTTGAAGACATCAACTACTTTGAACTTATACAATAAATAAGGCAACGATTGCAACAGCAAATCACACAAACATATATACATACCAAAAAAAATACAAATACAAAATTCAAACATTGCAACAGCACATTCTTTTCTTAGCTATCTTTTGTGTGCTTCAAGTCATCAGGCGCTGCCCCTTGCGCTTGAAGGCATCAAATGTTCTTACTGGCAACTTTCTCTTCCTGCATGTTTGGATGTATTCCTGGTATGCAACTTTGTGGGTGACCTGGGACTCTTTGGGAACGAGCGATTCCTCATCTGCGGTCCACTCCTGCCGAAAGTTGGCCGGCAAGCACGTGGCAGCCGGCACCGCTGCGGGCCTTATCTCATCCTGGTCATCGACCGCTTGGACATCTTCCAGGGGCTGGACACACTTAGTCGCCTCACTGGGAGGTGCTCGGAGGGATGGCAAAGGGGTCACACGTTTCTCCAACTGTTAAGAATATATGAACGACAATAGCTGTGACGACAACAAGCATTGTTATAATGACAATAGAAATAACAACACCTTCGTTTGCACAGCAGCTTAAAAAAGACAAAGTCACAGGATGCTTTAGATAAAAAGAGCAGCTACTACTACTACAAAGAAATAAAGATGTAAATAGATAAAAAAGACAAATAGCATATCAAAAACAAGTGCTGTGGAATGACACGGACAGGCCAGCTAATGCATACCTTATACGGGACAGACGGATGCAGTCTCCAGATCCTGACATTTCTCACTTTTTCCAGGTTGAATTTCCCCAGGATGAGTAGCTGCTGAAGTCGGGCCTGTGACACACCTCCCAGGCTCATCTGCAGGAGAAGCTCTTTCAAGTGTACAAAGTCAATGTAAGCTCCATTCTGTATCAAAGCAACGCAGGAGATGAAGGTGAGTGTGTTGAGGAGCAAACCTCCCTTCATCTCCTTCGGGAGCCTCTGTAACACTGTTGCCATCCAAGGCATGCCATGGTCTCGGTACACCTCCAGGTGTTTTGAAAAGCAGAGGGAGCGCCGCTCAATCTCTGAGAGAACTTGAAGTGTGTTGGAGGCGACGTGAGACATTTGTAGGATGGACTGATCTCCGTGGCTGACCTGAATCCAGTCCCTGTAGTTCCACTAGATCCTTTTGGTGCTGCGAAGGTCTGTGAATTTGAATCCTGGGAAGAAGATGATGGCCTCAGCGGTGAAGCCTTGGACCAGGCACTCCACCACATCCTGCCCTGCCTCACTCACCAGGGTGCGCGCCCTGCTGAATGTGTGTGGGACTGGGAAGCTGTCTTTGTTGGCGAGGTCCTCGGCCAGTTTCTTGACATCGGTCGCACCAATCAGCCTGCCAGGGGGAGTGTCTGCCTTAAGGGAGGTCCAGGGAAGCTGATCGTCGTAAAGATCCCCCAGCAGGACCCTTATAAGGGCTGCCCCAAGCACGGCCGGTCCAGCTTCCAAACACTGACACAGTGCCCAGATCCTCTGGATGCGTGTTTTTTGTAGCTCGTCCCTGGTCCAGTGATGGAGGGGAGGCGGGGACTCTTCCAGACTGGCGCTGTTGTGGGGTGCCAGCCCGATGAAACCCCTCTCGTGGCTCACGCTACGTTCATTGACTGTGCTGGTTCCCAGGCTGGCACTGAGGGTGTTGTCAAGGACTGACAAGGGATGGCCGAAGAAGAGATCCTCCAGGGCCAGCTCCGCCTGAAATGCTTTCCAAGAAGCGTGGTACCTGCCAACGCCCTCGCTGTCTCGCAAGGACTGTCCCAGGACGCCGGCCAGGTGGTTGACAACATTCCTCAATGTGGATAGGAGACCCTGGCCTTCCTCTCTGTCCTGGAAGGGCACCAGCAGCGCAAGGTCAAGGAAAAGCTTCTGCAGAGCGGAATGATCGAAATAGTCCCACGGGTTAATGTCAAAGGGAACATCTTTGCCATCAAAACGCACCACCTGCTCGATGCGGCATGCCACTTGACACGCCAGGCGGCGGCTCAGGTCCCGGACGTACCTGAGGTACGTGTGTGCCCTGCTGGTGAGGGTGGTTATGAAATTTGGGTGGGACAAGCCACAAGTTACCAGAACCCCACTCACGGGGTGTTTGAATGGCTGGCTGTAGTGAATGTGCGGAGCGTCGGCGTAGAGCTGGAGGAAAGTTACTTTGCCGGTTTTTGACAGCACGCTCATTAAGTCCTGGCCTATGTCCATACCTAGATTGTTCAAGTTTGACTGGAAATTGCACGTTTCGTGCATTCCCAGTGTCGTAAAGAGTGACCCCCTCATGCCAATCAGGCCAAGCAGACCATAACGAGAGAGGAGGAGATGCGTGTCCTCCTCTCTCCAGCCAGCACCTTTATGGCAAGGTGGACTGATAAGGACACCACTGAATCCTGGGACACCAAGTCGCTGATTTGCAGGATGTCAGTGTCCCGCTGGCCAAACTGCCCAAGGGTGGCGATGACGGTCAAGAAGTAGCAGCTGTTGGCCTTCTCCACTGCCTTGTCCAGGAGGCTAAGAATGAAGGGTTGATCCACCCTGAGGACTCGGAAATAGGCCAGGTTGGTAGTGCCCTGCTTCTGTACCGTGGGGCGCGACATGTCCATCGGTGTCAGGTTATTCAGGTGTCGGCAAAACTCGTCCGTCACGTTTCTTAGCAGTTCGGCCGCAAGAGGGGCATACAGACTCGGGTTTTGCAGCCTGAAGTCTGGCTCTGTGAGGCAGCTGGGGACAGCGCAAAGCGTGAGGACGTAGCCTCCCGCGACGTCCGCTATTTTGTGTCCGAGGCTGTTCTTCAGGGCCGCTATGCCTTTTGGACTACAGTTTGGCAGGTACACGTTCTTTTTCAAGTAGCTATACTGCTTTTTCGGCGTTTTGGCATTCCCCAGGGGCAGGTTCAGATAGCACACGTCCGCAAATAAATCCCTCATGTGGCGCACATGCATCACGACGCCGTCGATGTCGTACGTGTATCTGAGGCAATGGTGATTAGTGGGGCTGGTGCAGTGTATGGGGAGCCGGAAATCGGCGTGAAGGAATCCCCCAATGTCGCTGTGGTGGCCCAGCTCGGCGAGGAGACATTCGGTATTGTCTGACGCAACGCTGAGGAAGTCGGTGTCCGTGGTGTCCGGGGTCTGTTGTAGGGGAGATAATTGGGGACTCACGGGAGCCGACATCATCTCGATCTGCTGCGTTTGTAATGGAAGACAGAAAAAAGTGATGACATCATATTCTACTATGAATACGTCTAATCAAAAGATACCCAACAGCAAACAAGCTCACAAACAGTAACACCTTGCACAGCATGTAAACATGTTGGGGCCAGTTTACACGACACACACTCAATACATACACACATTGCCCATTGATAACAGCCCATGCTAGACATCGGGGCTGGCCGGTGTTACTTAATATCAATGTCACTATTGATTGCAGCTTTTACCCGCATTGTGATGAATCAACAATCATTTCACGCATTGCTTTTAGTTAAGCTTGACCATTAAAGATGAATTGAGATGGTTGGGTCGGCCTGGAGATCACTCCACGGACTAAATTTAAATAGCTCTCTCTGTGTCTCTCTGACATTTGCAACACTACACAAAAGCAAAACCCCAACTACATCAGCAAAACGATTTGACAAAACTAGGTCCAGAAAATTAAAAGATCACAATGACAATGATTTGATTATCAAGGTCAGTGTTAGCATTGGATTGAAAAGATTCTCGGGATTAGATTGGAGGCCCACATCGTGCACCCTGAGCCACGCGCTCCGGCCGGCGCACCACACCAATGCATTTATTCATCTATGGGTAAAAAAAACAACAAAAAAACCCATAAAACACGAAAAATCAATGAATGAATATGTCCTTTAAAAGTTGTAAACTACTATCTAACTCTGTCTGACTCCTCACGGACTTTGCACAAGTTGTTACATCGTAGTTACCGAGCCTGTCCCTGCAACAAAATGGCGAAACAAACGTCGCGTATGTAAAATAATTAGGCTTATGACCTTTGGGGTAATGTGCATGACTTTGTTTATTTAATAACAACAACCGAGAAGGAAAGGCCAACAACATAAACTCACCTTGCTGAGCCAACGTGAAGCGAGAATTTAAAGACTATCGGTATTAGATTCTGGGCGCATTTAGTGCGCCCTGAGTCACGCGCGGAGAGCGTGAGCCACGCGGAGCGCATGGCTCATGGCACACACGGAGCGCATGAGCAACGCGGACCTATTCATTTATTCATCTATGTGTAGAAACACCATAGACACGATACATTAATAAATGAATACGTCTTTTAAAAGTAGTAAACTATTATCGCACTCTGTCTGACTCCTCGCGGATTTTGCACAAGTTATTACATTGTAGCTACCGAGGCTGTCCCTGCAACAACATGGCGAAAAAACGTCCGTATGTAGAAAAACTAAGCTTATGACCTTTGGGGTAATGTGCATGACTTTGTTGATTTAATAACAACAACCGAGAAGGAAAGCCCAACAACATAAACTCACCTTGCTGAGCCGATGTGATGCCTCGTCCTGGTAGTCCCGGTGGCCAGTGGCTGGTCAGATGACCCGTGCCTCTCGTTCGCTGTCTGTTGTGTAAGGCAAATGCAGTATGTACATAACAGTGGGCGGAGCTCGCGGTGTCAGAACCGCGTCACAGCGTAAGTGCCAATCTCAAGTCCAGTTTCAGGACCATTTGAGAACTGCGCAGAGCGAGAGGTCACAACCGCGTCTGAACAGGTAAAATGATTATCAATTATGCGAACATGTAATTTTCAGATGTAAGATATTACCTTAATTTCCATCAGCATCAGCTTATTTGCTATGGTAACTTTAGGATTGTGACACTGCTGAGGCCGAATGTGTGCGTGTGAGCAGGTATAATACTACTACTTCTACTACTACTACTAATAATAATGATAATAATATACATTTTATTTTCAGGTGTAAAACGTTATCTTAATTCACACCAGCATCAATGTATTTGCAACTTTACAGCGATACTTTACGATTTTATTCATATTTTATGTCTTTTTTGGGAATTTAGGTAATGGGGTGTGTGTGTGTGTGGGGGGGGGAGTGTTAACTTAATTCACTCCAGCATCAATGTATTTGCTACTTTACGGCGATAGTTTATGATTTTATCCATATTTCATGTATTTTTGGGGGGGGGGGAAGTTAGGTAATGGTGGGGGAGGTGCTGCGCAGTGCGCCCTCAGATACGTGCTGATGGGTAATAAATAAGTGCATATGAATTATAAATTTTTCCAACATTTTATTTTCAGGTGCAAAATGTTATCTTAATTCACACCAGCATCAATGTATTTGCTACTCAACCGCGATAGTTTACGATTTTATTCATATTTTATGTATTTTTTTGGCAGGGGAGTTAGGTAATGGTGGGGGAGGGGCGGCGCAGTGCGCCCTGAGACACGTGCTGATGGGGATTGAATAAGTGCGTATGGATTATACATTTTTCCTACATTTTATTTTCAGGTGTAAAACGTTATCTTTATTCACACCAGCATCAATGTATTTGCAACTTTACAGTGATACTTTACGATTGTATTTATATTTTATGTCTTTTTGGGGAATTTAGGTAATGGGGTGTGTGTGTGTGTGTGGGGGGGGGGAGTGTTATCTTAATTCACTCCAGCATCAATGTATTTGCTACCTTACGGTGATAGTTTACGATTTCATTAATATTTTATGTATTTCATTTGGATTTTATGTAATGGTGGGGTGAACAAGAAGTTGCCAAACATGCGGAATTTGTCAAATGTGCTACACAAAATATAGCATAAACAACATGACATGGCCACAGTTTTTGGCCTGATGTTGGTGTTGTAAACATCTCAGTTGCAAAAAATTTGAATTTACTTGGCTTTGTTGTATGTGTCAGGCTTTACATCAGAGGAGGCTCGTCCATAGAGGCAGAGGAGGTTGGTCCTCCTCTATTTTTGGGAGGCAAGAGGAAGATCCATTTTTTTTAAAGACAGAGTAACTGGTTGAAATAAATCATTACCAAATCTCAGTATCATTTATACAATATTATATATATTATATCATTAAAAAAGTTTCTTCTTTGGAAGAAAATCCACCTAAAACGGTTGAACAGTGTCAGCTGCAGACGGAGGAGACAGAGCAGTCTGTGAGAGGAGCAGGGAGCAGGAAGGTGGGGGCTAGAGGAGGACGGAGGGCTTCTGTCCTCCGTGGGAGGGATCTCCTTCCATTCACTCAATGCATTCAGGATTTTTTCATGCTGATCTATGATTGGCTAAGACACGTAAAATGACGCGCTAAGGGAGGACGTCCTCCCTTACCAATCAGCAACCAGAATACAAGATTGACAGCAGGTTGGTCCAATAACAGTTCCCAAATTTCATTCTCACATTTATACAGCCGTAAACAAAAAATACTTCTATGTACCGTATTGACCCGAATATAGTACGAGTTTGTTTTTTGTTTTTTTCGATTAAGATTATGTGAAAAAGTGGGGTCGTTTTATAATCGGGGTCTAACCGTTGACACATGCTGATAGTTGCCTGGGTCGCTACGCGACCGCAACGGCAGAGGGCGCCATCTTGTTGTAGAGACGTCACTGACACTGTGGCTGCGGTTATCTGTCAATCACAGCGGAGAAGAAGTGACAGGAGATGAAAAATGGAGAGACGTGGTGATTTTACGGAGCAAAGTGGATCAAGTGTGGCAAGTTAACAGACATCTGAGGCGGAGCTATGACGCTGATTTTAAGATAATGAGATCAATGCAGCGGAGGCGCCAAACAACTGTCAACCAGCCAAGAAATATGGAGTAACGGAGTGTAACGTCCGAAGATGGCGGGTCCAAAAAGACCGTCTGAAAACGCTAACAGTAAGAGAAAAGCTTATCGTGGTCCTCTAAGCGGCCACTTCCAAGAGATTGACAGGAAGGTGTGTGAGTTTGTTACTGAGAAACAAATTTTGGATATCAGAGTCTTTTTCTGAAGATTAGTCTTGAAAAGAGGGGTCGTCTTATTATCAGGGTCGTCCTATATTCGGGTCAATATGGTATTTTACAGTTTTCACTGCCCGCCATGCTCGGACAAGAAATATGGAGTTTTCAGCGATATCGGAATCGGTTTCAAAGGAAAAATAAGCACATTTCTGATAGAAAAAAAAACTGTTGGGAGAAATCAGAGCGAAGCAGTCAGAAAAATAATTCATAGTTTTCGTTTCGTTCGTCCTGCTGGACGTTAGCGGCACGACCGGGCGATTGTGATGAGTGATGTGTGTGATGTCCTGTGCTGTCGTGAAGTATGTACATTGATTGCTGTGGTAGCACAGTGAGTAGAGCAGGTGACTGGGGATCAAATTCCGGAAGGGGTATACAGTGTTATTTTTTTTGTCTTGTATATTAGCCATTTAATAAAATGTTTTTTAAAGAATTCTTATAAGTCATTGTTTTATTGCTTAGTTTTCATTGAATATAAGAAAGTAGGGATAAGTAGTTGACTTGTATAAAATAACATGACACCGTGGACTGGTTTTCCTCCTGTCCTCCTCAATTTTTTCAGTCACCAGCCGCCACTGCTTTACATGGTTAACTGTGTGTGTGTGTGTGTGTGTGTGTGTGTGTATGTGTGTGTGTGTGTGTGTCGACATTGTGTTTCCACAGATAAGGCTGGTGACACCAGGAATACATTGTGACTGATGTAAGTGAGACCTTATGTGCTTGTGACTGTACACTTCACCTGACTAAAATTAGGAGAAGGCAGTGCAGATGCTTACATCTGATGAATGCATTCTCTCTGTCCTCTGTTTCGGAAGGGAGGTCCCTGACAGGCGAATTGTTTATTGCTTCAGATGCAAGAAGGGTTATGATGCACTGCCCGTCCACCTCAAAAGGGTATGCATGAAAGACAACACACAAGCAGAACGGGATGAAGAGCTTAAGCAAGCCAAGCTGTCTCAGAAAGAATGGACTAAGTTTGGCAGACGCTGGGAGTACAAGGACCTGTGCTCCACAGTTCCAGACGAAGCGTCTCGCCAGTCCCTAGTTCACCTTCTCCGGAGCAAAGGCTTCTTTGTTGTCGGTGAAGAAGCGGAGGGCCCTCAGGGTGCAGAGCTGAGGTTGGTTATGCTTCTGATTGGATGAACATTTAAGGTGACTCTTTTTTTTTTTTTTTTTTTTAATGTTTCAAATGTGCATCGCTTTAATGAATCTGTGACGCACGTCAGCTCTCAGGAGAAGAGGAGTTCGGAGCACCAGCGTCTGCTGGACTTGGCAGAGGATTGGATGGAGGAAGCATGCCACAGGCTCCAGACGGGGGAGCGCCTATCGCATCATCATATTACGATGTACCGCTATTTCTGCATGGCCACCCTGTTGAAGAGACACGGCATAGCCGAAAAGATGGTGGCGGACTTCAAAGTAAGCATGCGCTTATTCCAAAGTTCCCTCGACACTGTTTCTGTTTCCTTGCAACTTTGACTGTCGTACACTTCAAGTTGTTTGTATCCTTACCTGCAAAAACAATCCCCCATCACAGCTGACGGAGTGGTACGACAGGCAGCTGACCCCCGGTATCGGAGCAACTATCAGATTCAAAGATGGCACGCAGAGAGCTGTTATCAGCGTAGATGAAGATAGAGTGAGTTGAGGGTTTCCTTGGGGTGTTTTGGTTGTGTTTTTGTTGTTGTTGTTATTGTTGTTGTTTTTGTTTTTTTTTTACATTCAAGTAAGGAAACCATTTCCACAGACTTGAAAAAAACATCTTGACATTTCATCTCCCACCTACAAGTGGTTCAGTGCCTACTTCACCTGTTTCTTCCTGGGGAGCACAGGCCTTCCGGTGGCCAATCCAAGGACCGATTTGCACCGTCTGTGGAAGCAGTGAGTGTGCTTTTCTTTTCTTAAACAGGGGTGAGGCCATTTCACTCATTAAGCTTCCAGAACTAGCAGGCCGCTTTTGTAACTTTTAACTGGTAATTATTAGTGCTAGTATTGTTAGATGGCTTGTTCTTGACTTCAGACAGGGCATATTGCAACCACTGAACGTAAGCTGTGACTTGAAAATTTATTCTTCTCTGTCTCTGTTTTTTGTTTTTGTTTTGGTCTCTGTCTGTTCCCCCTCTCCTCCACAACACAGCTGTCAAAACATTGCCGGGGGACAGGTCCCGAGCCGTCCGTCCGTCACGTCCGAGGCGGCTGAGAGTTCCGAGGCCGCGGGGACGTCCGAGGCCGCGGGGACAGCTGACCAGGACAAAAGGTAAACACTGTCTGTTTCGGTGCCGACGGCAACGCGTCCGAAAGTCACAACTGCCCGATTGTGATGGGTGCTTTTCTCTTCCTGCAGTTCGGCGTCAACGAAAGGCTCATTTGATGACGGACAGGAGGCTTTCGTGAAATAATTCCCCGTGACGATCCGTTCACCCCCCCCCCGTCCAAAGACGACATCACCGACGCCGGATTTGGAGGTGAACGGACCCATTACTTCAAGTGGAGACGCATGCAGTACGAGAAGCGTGTGCTACATGTCGCTGGTAGGCATCAGCTTTGTCTTTGTCCAAAACATATTGTATGCTGTCTGTGGAAAACTTTCTTACTGTCTCAATATGACTGCATCTTCTTTCGTCATCGCCTGTGTGACTGACACACACACTGACTGCCTGACTGACAGTGACCTTACTCACTCACTTACTCACAGACCTTACTCACTGCCTCACTCACTTGTTCACTCACTCACTCACTGCCTCACTCACTCACTCACTCTTTTCCTCCCAGCTTCCTGTGGCAGGCAGTGTCCGAAAGAGGAAAAAGTGAAAGCCATCGCCACGAAGGAGGGGTGGCTGACAAATGTCCCCTCTTTCACTGATGTGCTTCAAGCGTGGGTGTCCCCTTTAAAGACCGCCATTGAGGAAAATGAAGATATCATGAAGTCAGTGGTGGAGCAAAAGTGGAGGGGGATTGCCTTAAAAGATTTTGGAGAACCAAAGGGTAAAGGTGAGGAGAGACAGAAAAGCACAACTTTCCTGTAAGGACTTTGCAATGGCCGCTAAACAACAGCTGTTTATGTGTTGGTTTTTTTCCTGTGCTCTTTCTGTGCAGGTGTCATTGCCACCATGCCCTTCTCCAAAGGGGATGTGATATGCGACTATCATGGAAAGCTCCTATCAGAACCTGGGTGGAAGAAGAGGATAGAAGACCTGGAGGAGGGAGCGATGTGCTACCTGTTCTTTTTTAAGGGCAGGTTCGGCACGAAGTTGTGCCTGGATGCGCAGACCTTCCCCTGCGAGTGTCACCCTGCCAAGGACACTTTCGGCAGAAGGATGAACCACTCGTGCAAGGCTTTTAATGTTAAGCCCGTGGTCTTCCGACTTAACTTGCCAGACGGAGCCAAAGACTCTGTCCTCTTCTTGGCCACCAGAGACATAGCTGTTAACGACGAACTGTGTTGGGACTACGGAGTAAGGCGGGCGTCCTTCAAAGGGGAGGGCATGGACCTGGATTGGCTGGACGATTAAAAAACATGTGTGCTGTGTGTGATGTTTGGGAAGTTGTGGGGACTGTTCTAGTCAAGTTCATGTTATTTTTTGTTTGTTTGTTGTGGTTTGTTGTTATGATGACCATGTTTTAAATAAATGTTTTTGCTTAGAAGGAAAATGCCTTGAAGTCTTGTTAACATTAGATTGACAAAGAAAGGGTGACAGAAAAAAGTGAAAAACACAAAGGCACTGTCTTTTCTTTAACTAATTTATTTGAGAAACAAAGGGTTCAGACAAACATTGCAGGTGACACGGAGTGCATTTCATTCTACCAGAGACACTGAGCTGATGAAATGAGTCAAATATGGCATAGTTTGGACATGATTATACAAGGAAAAACAAAGGCGATGTCCAAGATGAAACACTAAAACACTTCACTTCTGCTAACAATAGTCTTTGTGTTCCATCGATTGCATTTCCACTTGATTTCAGGTGAAAAACCGCTGCTTTTTCATGGTTTGTAAGTGGTGTGCTTTTAAAATCTACAATTTCATGATGTGGATTCAATAGCAGCACTGTATCACATCTGCTGGGGATGCTGTGTGATGATCTACCTCTCTTGCAACAGACAAAAGCACATACGATGCACTGCACCGGGTGCAAGCTTGCTTAAATATCCTGGGAGACGACTGCAGCAGATATGATGAATTTAGCACAGGTGATGTTGGTGGTGCTTCACACGACACCCTGTGGACGTGGAGTTGCACTGCAACTGCCACACTCAGTGATTTGTCAGTGCAAAGACGCAGCAAAAAACACCACAAATGCAACACAGCTGGACTGCTGGGACACACTGTACACCTTTAAGTTTGAATTACACTTTATCAGTCTGCCAGTGACCTTCATATGATTCTCCTTTTGACAACTTACAGTTCAGCCACATGACTCGTGGCAAAATACAGCTGTGAATGCTATATAATGAACACACTGAAATGGATGTCTATCACAAACTAGTCCAAAACATCTCAAACCACACACACAGACACACACACACAGGATTCTTTTGTCCACGAGGTGGAGACAGGTGACCACATTTAAAAACAGTTTAGATTTGTGAAAGTCAGTCTCAGCCACACCTTCTAAACAAAGAGACACATATATGTATCTATCTATGTATCTATCTATTTATCTATCTATCTATCTATCTATCTATCTATATGTATATATAGGAGCAAAGGAGAAAAAAGAAAGAGAAAAGGAAAGAAGTTAACAAGTTAAAAACACAGACTATCAAAAGGGAAACAGGGAAGATAAAAGTCAGTTTGGCATCACAGCTCGAAGGGGCAACATCTCCTCATATAAAAAGCCATACTTACCTTGTGTCTCCTGGCCTGATGAAGACCCAAATAGGGTCGAAACGTGGCCATCTGCAGAGACACACAAAGAAAAAGATTCATCTGTAAAAATAAAGGCAAACAACAAACAAAAAAATGACAACAAAATGTCAATCAACAGAAAAACAATAAAAACACAAAAACGAAATTAATACTTGACATAACAAAGGCTACAAAACAAACTATTATTAATGGATACTGCAACTGCCACACTTGGCTGTGCAAAGACGCAGCAGAAAACACCACAAGTGCTGCAGGCGCACAGGTGATGACCTCTTGCACTGCCCCGGGAGCAAGCTTGCTTAAATATCCTGGGAGACGGACTGCAGCAAATGTGATGAATCCAGCACATGTGATGATGCCACAGGACACAGTGATAGTGGTGAGAATATATATACATATATATAACTAACATGAACTACTATTTAATACATACAAAATTAAAACATTGTAGAAATCCTAAATTTACATATTACCAGGTGTGTTTTTCTTATTTATTTTTCTTCTATGAAATACTGTTAACCTGGTGGCCATTGGCTGGTGAAGTGATCCGTGCCTCGTCAGGTCAGGGTTGCCAGTCCTGTAAGGCAAAGGCAATGCATACGAATTTCTACGTACAGGAATCTTTCACCTTTAACAGTGGGCGGAACTCGGTGGCTGGATTGCCAGGGAGGTGACCCCAGGCGTTGGGAAAAAAATCACCTTCTCTGACAGCTTTGAGCAAGCTGTGATCAGTTTAGCATTGGAGAGGGTGAGTTGAGTGTTTTTTGCTTGTTTGTTTGTTTGTTTGCTTGTGTGTTTTGTACCTTTAAGTGAAGAAAACCATTTCCACCGACGACTGACTTGAAAAGAAACATCCTGACAAATTTTTTTTCCCCCCCACCAACAGTGGTTTGCGGCCTATCTCACCTGCATCAGGCCCTCACTCCAAAGGAGGCTGGGGCGAGCTGCAGCAGGCCAGGGCCTTTTTTTCCTGGGCAACACAGGAGATGTTGTGGCTGGTCTCTGGAAGCAGTGAGTTTACTTCTCATTTCTTAAACAGGGCTGAGCCAATTTCACTCATTAAGCAACCACAACTAGCAGGTTGCTTATGTAACTTGTTAAATGGTAATTATTACTGCTAGTATTGTGAGTTGGTTTGTTCTTCACCTCTGACCAGGCATACTGCAACCACTCAACATAAGGTGGGAGATAACAATACATTTTTGTCTGTTTCTGTTGTTCTTCTCCCCCTCTCCTCCACAACACAGTTACCAGAAGAGACGAAGGGGGACCCACATTAGCCGTCCACTGCGGGCCACAGTGTTTGCTCTGATTTGATTGATGCTGATGTTTTTTTTGTTTTTTTGATACTTGTTCTTGTTATTGCTGCTGTTGTTTGTGTTTATATTGTTCATACGTGTTGCTGTTGTTTGCTTTTTATTATTCACATTTGTTTTTGTTGTTACTTGGAACTGTGTTTTAAATAAACGTTTTTGCTGAGAAGCAAAATGCCTTGAAGTCTTGTTAACATTAGATTTACATAAAGAGGGTGGCAAAAAACAGTGAAAAACACATAGGCACTGTCTTTTCTTTAACTAATTTATCTGAGAAACAAAGGGTTCAGACAAACATTGCAGGTGACACGGAATGCATTTCATACTACCAGGGACACTGAGCTGATGAAACGAGTCAAGAATGGCACAGTTTGGACATGATTATACGATGAAACACTAAAACAATTGACTTCCGCTAACAGTAGTCTTTGGCTTCCATTTATTGCATTTCCATTTCATTTCAGGTGAAAAACCACTGCTTTTTCATGGTTTGTAAGTGGTGTGCTTCTAAAATCTACAATTTCATGATTCAATTCCTCCTTTTGTCCACTAGGTGGAGACAGGTGACCACATACATATATATATATATATACATATATATATATATACATATATATATATATATATACATATATATACATATAGCTATATAGCTGTCTTTTGTGTGCTTCAAGTCATCAGGTGCTGCCTGTTGCGCTTGATTGTGCATTTACTACAAAAAAATTAGTCCCAGAAATTCAAGGTTCACCTCTAAATAATAAGGTGTCCCTGGTTTTTCACTGACCTTCTTCTCTCTCAGCACTGACGCACCTGTCTCGGAGAAACCGCGGCGGAATACTGGAACATCGCTGCGTCTCAGCTCTTCCCTCTCAGCTGCTGTGGCAGAGTGTCGGTGCCTCCCTCCATGTCCACCTTTGAAAATGACAATGTGAATCGTGCCAACTGCATAGAAGCATGAAACCTTGAATGTGTTGTTGGAACAAAGGGAGGCATTGCTATTTCAAGTTCAGCTGTATGGTGCGGACTCTTTGGTTTAGCTTTAGTGATTCTGGAGATTCTTCAAGACACCAGAGGATCACAGAAGCTTTAAGCCTCCACGCCTCGTCAAGGCAGAGCCCATGTGGAGGTTACTCACTGTAACTACATATACATATATATATATATATGTATATAGTAAAACTATGTATTGTAAAACTTAGTGTATGTATATATATATATATATATATATATATATATATATATATATATATACATATACATATACATACACTAAGTTTTACAATAAATTGCATGTGATACCATGGAAGCAGTTACCTGTTTTACTTACCTGTTGCAATTCAGCAGTAAGTATAACTGTTCATGGGTGGCGCTGCCCGGATACAGTAGTTTGATTCCATGTTCGTGTTTGTCTCTGACCTGCTTCTGTCCGTGAAGAGGTAATCCAGCACCATAAGGAGGCTTTTGAGAAAAGTGGAAGTAGTTGAGCTGATGCTGGAGACTGCCACCATTTCCTCTCGTCCATTAACCACACCAACACGTTCATCTTTCTCCAATACTCCTGCCAGGTTTTGCTGTCGGCAAATAAGAGGAGACAAAGAATACACAGCAAATGTTTGAATGCATTAAATATGCATACCATACATGCTTTACAAGCCACACATTCTGGTACTTGTAGAATGCACAAATGAGAACATATTAGAGCTGATTTCACACCAGTAGACCTGTTTTCTTATTGTTTTTTTACCCCACACGCGTAATTTTCGGTTCGGGCCACTCTGAAAAGTCGTAATTCACCAGAGAAACTGCTAAATTCACAGTGTTCAGGTAAATAATACAAGAGACACAGCAAATAAGTCTGCACTTGCCAAGATACAATATCTCATATTTACATATGTCAGATGGATGTTCTTGTGTTCAAAGTTATTCGCTTGTTTTTGATGTGTGCATAAATGGGATGATCTTAAATTGATCATTTACATGTCATTTTGGTCCTAAAATTGAGTTAACAAATGTTAAACTAAGAATCGCTGCAAAATAAAACAGCTGGAGCTGTTGACTGCATCCAGAAAGGCTGAAAACAACACATCTCATACTGTATTAGAAACCAGAAATGAGCTGCATTGTTCTCTACAATTCTGGACTACCTCTGTCCAGCAGGCACCTCTCACAATTACCTATATTCAGATGAACCTGGCAAAAAACATCATCCAACTTGAGTTTCTTTAATCTTGGTCGTTTTTCTCCTCCGCCATACTAACCCTAACAATAAATCGCATCTGCATACTGTGATACCATCGAAGCAGTTCTCTGTTTCACTTACCTGTTGAAATCTGGATGTGTTTACTGTGCATCCAGAATGGCTGTGTGTGTCACAGCTGACCTCTATGTTAGAAATAAGAAGTCGTCTGTGCGCACCAAGCCATTCAGGAGCATCACCGTCGAGAATGTGCCAGACAAACTGCTAAATTCGTGAACTGTGTTCAGGTAAATAATACAAGAGACACAGCAAATAAGTCTGCACTTGCCAAGATACAATATCTCATGTTGACATATGTCAGATGGATGAGAGTTATTCGCTTGTTTTTGATGTGTGCATAAATGGTATGATCTTAAATTGATCATTTACATGTCTTTTTTGTCTCCACTTGTCCTGGAATCTTAAAATTGACTTAAATGTTAAATGTTAAACTAAGTTATTTTAGTTCTAGCTCTAGCTGTCTCCAAAAATCTCTGCAAAATAAAACAGCTGGAGCTGTGGACTTGAGTTCATGGTGGTCGTGGTGTGTGTGTGTTTTTGTATATTTACTTCTTATTGTTATTATTTTCCCTTAAAAGACAGGTATTAAATTGGGTTTTGAGTTAAAATCAAAATACTAAGGTATCCCTGGTTTTCACACTGACCTCCTTGTCTCTCAGCACTGGTGCACCTGTCTCGGAGAAGCCGCGGTGGAATACAGGAACACTGCTGCGTCTCAGCTCTTCCCTCTCAGCTGCTGTGGCAGTGTCAGTACTTCTCTCCATGTCCACCTTTAAAAATGACAATGTGAATCGTGCGCCTGACAGCCGAACAGAAGCATGAAACTGCGAAGCATTGTTGCAAAACAGGGAGGCAATTTCAGTTTAATTTTAGCTGTATGTTGTGGACTCTTTGGTTTGGCCTCTGTGATTCTGGAGATTCTGAAACACACCAGAGGATCACAGAGGCTTTAAGCCCTCACGCCTCGTCAAGGCAGAGTCCATGTGAGGGTTTTTTTTTTTTATTTTTCCTCATTTTCAATATACACGATCACATACATATATTAATATATATTATATATATGCATGTATATATATAAACTTATTTTTGGTATATATTAGTTACAGTACAGTATATATGTATGTGTGTGTGATTTGCTGTTGCAATCGTTGACTTATTTATTGTATGAGTTCAAAGTAGTATTCAATTATCTCCACTGATGCCACGGTTAGCCACAGAGGCTACAATATGTCACAATAAGAAGAAGAAGGAGGAGCTGGGTAGCAAGAAGCTTTCCTGCATTCATGAGGAAGCGACAGCGGATGATGCATGTGCAATAGACGAAATGAAAAAAAGGAAGGAAAATGTTTTGCCGTTGCATTGTGTGACATCAACCGTGGCATCAGTGGAGATAATTGAATACTACTTTGAACTCATACAATAAATAAGTCAACGATTGCAACAGCAAATCACACACATACATATATACATATGTATATATATACATATATATATATATATATATATATATATATATATATATATATATATACATATATATATATGAACATATATACATATACATATATATATATATAAACATATACATATATATAATATATATATATATATATATATATATATGTATAGCTATATAGCTATCTTTTGTGTGCTTCAAGTCATCAGGTGCTGCCTGTTGCGCTTGAAGACATCAACTACTTTGAACTTATACAATAAATAAGGCAACGATTGCAACAGCAAATCACACAAACATATATACATACCAAAAAAAATACAAATACAAAATTCAAACATTGCAACAGCACATTCTTTTCTTAGCTATCTTTTGTGTGCTTCAAGTCATCAGGCGCTGCCCCTTGCGCTTGAAGACATCAACTACTTTGAACTTATACAATAAATAAGGCAACGATTGCAACAGCAAATCACACAAACATATATACATACCAAAAAAAATACAAATACAAAATTCAAACATTGCAACAGCACATTCTTTTCTTAGCTATCTTTTGTGTGCTTCAAGTCATCAGGCGCTGCCCCTTGCGCTTGAAGACATCAACTACTTTGAACTTATACAATAAATAAGGCAACGATTGCAACAGCAAATCACACAAACATATATACATACCAAAAAAAATACAAATACAAAATTCAAACATTGCAACAGCACATTCTTTTCTTAGCTATCTTTTGTGTGCTTCAAGTCATCAGGCGCTGCCCCTTGCGCTTGAAGGCATCAAATGTTCTTACTGGCAACTTTCTCTTCCTGCATGTTTGGATGTATTCCTGGTATGCAACTTTGTGGGTGACCTGGGACTCTTTGGGAACGAGCGATTCCTCATCTGCGGTCCACTCCTGCCGAAAGTTGGCCGGCAAGCACGTGGCAGCCGGCACCGCTGCGGGCCTTATCTCATCCTGGTCATCGACCGCTTGGACATCTTCCAGGGGCTGGACACACTTAGTCGCCTCACTGGGAGGTGCTCGGAGGGATGGCAAAGGGGTCACACGTTTCTCCAACTGTTAAGAATATATGAACGACAATAGCTGTGACGACAACAAGCATTGTTATAATGACAATAGAAATAACAACACCTTCGTTTGCACAGCAGCTTAAAAAAGACAAAGTCACAGGATGCTTTAGATAAAAAGAGCAGCTACTACTACTACAAAGAAATAAAGATGTAAATAGATAAAAAAGACAAATAGCATATCAAAAACAAGTGCTGTGGAATGACACGGACAGGCCAGCTAATGCATACCTTATACGGGACAGACGGATGCAGTCTCCAGATCCTGACATTTCTCACTTTTTCCAGGTTGAATTTCCCCAGGATGAGTAGCTGCTGAAGTCGGGCCTGTGACACACCTCCCAGGCTCATCTGCAGGAGAAGCTCTTTCAAGTGTACAAAGTCAATGTAAGCTCCATTCTGTATCAAAGCAACGCAGGAGATGAAGGTGAGTGTGTTGAGGAGCAAACCTCCCTTCATCTCCTTCGGGAGCCTCTGTAACACTGTTGCCATCCAAGGCATGCCATGGTCTCGGTACACCTCCAGGTGTTTTGAAAAGCAGAGGGAGCGCCGCTCAATCTCTGAGAGAACTTGAAGTGTGTTGGAGGCGACGTGAGACATTTGTAGGATGGACTGATCTCCGTGGCTGACCTGAATCCAGTCCCTGTAGTTCCACTAGATCCTTTTGGTGCTGCGAAGGTCTGTGAATTTGAATCCTGGGAAGAAGATGATGGCCTCAGCGGTGAAGCCTTGGACCAGGCACTCCACCACATCCTGCCCTGCCTCACTCACCAGGGTGCGCGCCCTGCTGAATGTGTGTGGGACTGGGAAGCTGTCTTTGTTGGCGAGGTCCTCGGCCAGTTTCTTGACATCGGTTGCACCAATCAGCCTGCCAGGGGGAGTGTCTGCCTTAAGGGAGGTCCAGGGAAGCTGATCGTCGTAAAGATCCCCCAGCAGGACCCTTATAAGGGCTGCCCCAAGCACGGCCGGTCCAGCTTCCAAACACTGACACAGTGCCCAGATCCTCTGGATGCGTGTTTTTTGTAGCTCGTCCCTGGTCCAGTGATGGAGGGGAGGCGGGGACTCTTCCAGACTGGCGCTGTTGTGGGGTGCCAGCCCGATGAAACCCCTCTCGTGGCTCACGCTACGTTCATTGACTGTGCTGGTTCCCGGGCTGGCACTGAGGGTGTTGTCAAGGACTGACAAGGGATGGCCGAAGAAGAGATCCTCCAGGGCCAGCTCCGCCTGAAATGCTTTCCAAGAAGCGTGGTACCTGCCAACGCCCTCGCTGTCTCGCAAGGACTGTCCCAGGACGCCGGCCAGGTGGTTGACAACATTCCTCAATGTGGATAGGAGACCCTGGCCTTCCTCTCTGTCCTGGAAGGGCACCAGCAGCGCATGGTCAAGGAAAAGCTTCTGCAGAGCTGAATGATCGAAATAGTCCCGCGGGTTAATGTCAAAGGGAACATCTTTGCCATCAAAACGCACCACCTGCTCGATGCGGCATCCCACTTGACACGCCAGGCGGCGGCTCAGGTCCCGGACGTACCTGAGGTACGTGTGTGCCCTGCTGGTGAGGGTGGTTATGAAATTTGGGTGGGACAAGCCACAAGTTACCAGAACCCCACTCACGGGGTGTTTGAATGGCTGGCTGTAGTGAATGTGCGGAGCGTCGGCGTAGAGCTGGAGGAAAGTTACTTTGCCGGTTTTTGACAGCACGCTCATTAAGTCCTGGCCTATGTCCATACCTAGATTGTTCAAGTTTGACTGGAAATTGCACGTTTCGTGCATTCCCAGTGTCGTAAAGAGTGACCCCCTCATGCCAATCAGGCCAAGCAGACCGTAACGAGAGAGGAGGAGATGCGTGTCCTCCTCTCTCCAGCCAGCACCTTTATGGCAAGGTGGACTGATAAGGACACCACTGAATCCTGGGACACCAAGTCGCTGATTTGCAGGATGTCAGTGTCCCGCTGGCCAAACTGCCCAAGGGTGGCGATGACGGTCAAGAAGTAGCAGCTTTTGGCCTTCTCCACTGCCTTGTCCAGGAGGCTAAGAATGAAGGGTTGATCCACCCTGAGGACTCGGAAATAGGCCAGGTTGGTAGTGCCCTGCTTCTGTACCGTGGGGCGCGACATGTCCATCGGTGTCAGGTTATTCAGGTGTCGGCAAAACTCGTCCGTCACGTTTCTTAGCAGTTCGGCCGCAAGAGGGGCATACAGACTCGGGTTTTGCAGCCTGAAGTCTGGCTCTGTGAGGCAGCTGGGGACAGCGCAAAGCGTGAGGACGTAGCCTCCCGCGACGTCCGCTATTTTGTGTCCGAGGCTGTTCTTCAGGGCCGCTATGCCTTTTGGACTACAGTTTGGCAGGTACACGTTCTTTTTCAAGTAGCTATACTGCTTTTTCGGCGTTTTGGCATTCCCCAGGGGCAGGTTCAGATAGCACACGTCCGCAAATAAATCCCTCATGTGGCGCACATGCATCACGACGCCGTCGATGTCGTACGTGTATCTGAGGCAATGGTGATTAGTGGGGCTGGTGCAGTGTATGGGGAGCCGGAAATCGGCGTGAAGGAATCCCCCAATGTCGCTGTGGTGGCCCAGCTCGGCGAGGAGACATTCGGTATTGTCTGACGCAACGCTGAGGAAGTCGGTGTCCGTGGTGTCCGGGGTCTGTTGTAGGGGAGATAATTGGGGACTCACGGGAGCCGACATCATCTCGATCTGCTGCGTTTGTAATGGAAGACAGAAAAAAGTGATGACATCATATTCTACTATGAATACGTCTAATCAAAAGATACCCAACAGCAAACAAGCTCACAAACAGTAACACCTTGCACAGCATGTAAACATGTTGGGGCCAGTTTACACGACACACACTCAATACATACACACATTGCCCATTGATAACAGCCCATGCTAGACATCGGGGCTGGCCGGTGTTACTTAATATCAATGTCACTATTGATTGCAGCTTTTACCCGCATTGTGATGAATCAACAATCATTTCACGCATTGCTTTTAGTTAAGCTTGACCATTAAAGATGAATTGAGATGGTTGGGTCGGCCTGGAGATCACTCCACGGACTAAATTTAAATAGCTCTCTCTGTGTCTCTCTGACATTTGCAACACTACACAAAAGCAAAACCCCAACTACATCAGCAAAACGATTTGACAAAACTAGGTCCAGAAAATTAAAAGATCACAATGACAATGATTTGATTATCAAGGTCAGTGTTAGCATTGGATTGAAAAGATTCTCGGGATTAGATTGGAGGCCCACATCGTGCACCCTGAGCCACGCGCTCCGGCCGGCGCACCACACCAATGCATTTATTCATCTATGGGTAAAAAAAACAACAAAAAAACCCATAAAACACGAAAAATCAATGAATGAATATGTCCTTTAAAAGTTGTAAACTACTATCTAACTCTGTCTGACTCCTCACGGACTTTGCACAAGTTGTTACATCGTAGTTACCGAGCCTGTCCCTGCAACAAAATGGCGAAACAAACGTCGCGTATGTAAAATAATTAGGCTTATGACCTTTGGGGTAATGTGCATGACTTTGTTTATTTAATAACAACAACCGAGAAGGAAAGGCCAACAACATAAACTCACCTTGCTGAGCCAACGTGAAGCGAGAATTTAAAGACTATCGGTATTAGATTCTGGGCGCATTTAGTGCGCCCTGAGTCACGCGCGGAGAGCGTGAGCCACGCGGAGCGCATGGCTCATGGCACACACGGAGCGCATGAGCAACGCGGACCTATTCATTTATTCATCTATGTGTAGAAACACCATAGACACGATACATTAATAAATGAATACATCTTTTAAAAGTAGTAAACTATTATCGCACTCTGTCTGACTCCTCGCGGATTTTGCACAAGTTATTACATTGTAGCTACCGAGGCTGTCCCTGCAACAACATGGCGAAAAAACGTCCGTATGTAGAAAAACTAAGCTTATGACCTTTGGGGTAATGTGCATGACTTTGTTGATTTAATAACAACAACCGAGAAGGAAAGCCCAACAACATAAACTCACCTTGCTGAGCCGATGTGATGCCTCGTCCTGGTAGTCCCGGTGGCCAGTGGCTGGTCAGATGACCCGTGCCTCTCGTTCGCTGTCTGTTGTGTAAGGCAAATGCAGTATGTACATAACAGTGGGCGGAGCTCGCGGTGTCAGAACCGCGTCACAGCGTAAGTGCCAATCTCAAGTCCAGTTTCAGGACCATTTGAGAACTGCGCAGAGCGAGAGGTCACAACCGCGTCTGAACAGGTAAAATGATTATCAATTATGCGAACATGTAATTTTCAGATGTAAGATATTACCTTAATTTCCATCAGCATCAGCTTATTTGCTATGGTAACTTTAGGATTTTATTGCCTTGTGACACTGCTGAGGCCGAATGTGTGCGTGTGAGCAGGTATAATACTACTACTTCTACTACTACTACTAATAATAATGATAATAATATACATTTTATTTTCAGGTGTAAAACGTTATCTTAATTCACACCAGCATCAATGTATTTGCAACTTTACAGCGATACTTTACGATTTTATTCATATTTTATGTCTTTTTTGGGAATTTAGGTAATGGGGTGTGTGTGTGTGTGGGGGGGGGAGTGTTAACTTAATTCACTCCAGCATCAATGTATTTGCTACTTTACGGCGATAGTTTATGATTTTATCCATATTTCATGTATTTTTGGGGGGGGGGGGAAGTTAGGTAATGGTGGGGGAGGTGCTGCGCAGTGCGCCCTCAGATACGTGCTGATGGGTAATAAATAAGTGCATATGAATTATAAATTTTTCCAACATTTTATTTTCAGGTGCAAAATGTTATCTTAATTCACACCAGCATCAATGTATTTGCTACTCAACCGCGATAGTTTACGATTTTATTCATATTTTATGTATTTTTTTGGCAGGGGAGTTAGGTAATGGTGGGGGAGGGGCGGCGCAGTGCGCCCTGAGACACGTGCTGATGGGGATTGAATAAGTGCGTATGGATTATACATTTTTCCTACATTTTATTTTCAGGTGTAAAACGTTATCTTTATTCACACCAGCATCAATGTATTTGCAACTTTACAGTGATACTTTACGATTGTATTTATATTTTATGTCTTTTTGGGGAATTTAGGTAATGGGGTGTGTGTGTGTGTGTGTGTGGGGGGGGAGTGTTATCTTAATTCACTCCAGCATCAATGTATTTGCTACCTTACGGTGATAGTTTACGATTTCATTAATATTTTATGTATTTCATTTGGATTTTATGTAATGGTGGGGTGAACAAGAAGTTGCCAAACATGCGGAATTTGTCAAATGTGCTACACAAAATATAGCATAAACAACATGACATGGCCACAGTTTTTGGCCTGATGTTGGTGTTGTAAACATCTCAGTTGCAAAAAATTTGAATTTACTTGGCTTTGTTGTATGTGTCAGGCTTTACATCAGAGGAGGCTCGTCCATAGAGGCAGAGGAGGTTGGTCCTCCTCTATTTTTGGGAGGCAAGAGGAAGATCCATTTTTTTTAAAGACAGAGTAACTGGTTGAAATAAATCATTACCAAATCTCAGTATCATTTATACAATATTATATATATTATATCATTAAAAAAGTTTCTTCTTTGGAAGAAAATCCACCTAAAACGGTTGAACAGTGTCAGCTGCAGACGGAGGAGACAGAGCAGTCTGTGAGAGGAGCAGGGAGCAGGAAGGTGGGGGCTAGAGGAGGACGGAGGGCTTCTGTCCTCCGTGGGAGGGATCTCCTTCCATTCACTCAATGCATTCAGGATTTTTTCATGCTGATCTATGATTGGCTAAGACACGTAAAATGACGCGCTAAGGGAGGACGTCCTCCCTTACCAATCAGCAACCAGAATACAAGATTGACAGCAGGTTGGTCCAATAACAGTTCCCAAATTTCATTCTCACATTTATACAGCCGTAAACAAAAAATACTTCTATGTACCGTATTGACCCGAATATAGTACGAGTTTGTTTTTTGTTTTTTTCGATTAAGATTATGTGAAAAAGTGGGGTCGTTTTATAATCGGGGTCTAACCGTTGACACATGCTGATAGTTGCCTGGGTCGCTACGCGACCGCAACGGCAGAGGGCGCCATCTTGTTGTAGAGACGTCACTGACACTGTGGCTGCGGTTATCTGTCAATCACAGCGGAGAAGAAGTGACAGGAGATGAAAAATGGAGAGACGTGGTGATTTTACGGAGCAAAGTGGATCAAGTGTGGCAAGTTAACAGACATCTGAGGCGGAGCTATGACGCTGATTTTAAGATAATGAGATCAATGCAGCGGAGGCGCCAAACAACTGTCAACCAGCCAAGAAATATGGAGTAACGGAGTGTAACGTCCGAAGATGGCGGGTCCAAAAAGACCGTCTGAAAACGCTAACAGTAAGAGAAAAGCTTATCGTGGTCCTCTAAGCGGCCACTTCCAAGAGATTGACAGGAAGGTGTGTGAGTTTGTTACTGAGAAACAAATTTTGGATATCAGAGTCTTTTTCTGAAGATTAGTCTTGAAAAGAGGGGTCGTCTTATTATCAGGGTCGTCCTATATTCGGGTCAATATGGTATTTTACAGTTTTCACTGCCCGCCATGCTCGGACAAGAAATATGGAGTTTTCAGCGATATCGGAATCGGTTTCAAAGGAAAAATAAGCACATTTCTGATAGAAAAAAAAACTGTTGGGAGAAATCAGAGCGAAGCAGTCAGAAAAATAATTCATAGTTTTCGTTTCGTTCGTCCTGCTGGACGTTAGCGGCACGACCGGGCGATTGTGATGAGTGATGTGTGTGATGTCCTGTGCTGTCGTGAAGTATGTACATTGATTGCTGTGGTAGCACAGTGAGTAGAGCAGGTGACTGGGGATCAAATTCCGGAAGGGGTATACAGTGTTATTTTTTTTGTCTTGTATATTAGCCATTTAATAAAATGTTTTTTAAAGAATTCTTATAAGTCATTGTTTTATTGCTTAGTTTTCATTGAATATAAGAAAGTAGGGATAAGTAGTTGACTTGTATAAAATAACATGACACCGTGGACTGGTTTTCCTCCTGTCCTCCTCAATTTTTTCAGTCACCAGCCGCCACTGCTTTACATGGTTAACTGTGTGTGTGTGTGTGTGTGTGTGTGTGTGTGTGTATGTGTGTGTGTGTGTGTGTGTCGACATTGTGTTTCCACAGATAAGGCTGGTGACACCAGGAATACATTGTGACTGATGTAAAAGTGAGACCTTATGTGCTTGTGACTGTACACTTCACCTGACTAAAATTAGGAGAAGGCAGTGCAGATGCTTACATCTGATGAATGCATTCTCTCTGTCCTCTGTTTCGGAAGGGAGGTCCCTGACAGGCGAATTGTTTATTGCTTCAGATGCAAGAAGGGTTATGATGCACTGCCCGTCCACCTCAAAAGGGTATGCATGAAAGACAACACACAAGCAGAACGGGATGAAGAGCTTAAGCAAGCCAAGCTGTCTCAGAAAGAATGGACTAAGTTTGGCAGACGCTGGGAGTACAAGGACCTGTGCTCCACAGTTCCAGACGAAGCGTCTCGCCAGTCCCTAGTTCACCTTCTCCGGAGCAAAGGCTTCTTTGTTGTCGGTGAAGGAGCGGAGGGCCCTCAGGGTGCAGAGCTGAGGTTGGTTATGCTTCTGATTGGATGAACATTTAAGGTGACTCTTTTTTTTTTTTTTTTTTTAATGTTTCAAATGTGCATCGCTTTAATGAATCTGTGACGCACGTCAGCTCTCAGGAGAAGAGGAGTTCGGAGCACCAGCGTCTGCTGGACTTGGCAGAGGATTGGATGGAGGAAGCATGCCACAGGCTCCAGACGGGGGAGCGCCTATCGCATCATCATATTACGATGTACCGCTATTTCTGCATGGCCACCCTGTTGAAGAGACACGGCATAGCCGAAAAGATGGTGGCGGACTTCAAAGTAAGCATGCGCTTATTCCAAAGTTCCCTCGACACTGTTTCTGTTTCCTTGCAACTTTGACTGTCGTACACTTCAAGTTGTTTGTATCCTTACCTGCAAAAACAATCCCCCATCACAGCTGACGGAGTGGTACGACAGGCAGCTGACCCCCGGTATCGGAGCAACTATCAGATTCAAAGATGGCACGCAGAGAGCTGTTATCAGCGTAGATGAAGATAGAGTGAGTTGAGGGTTTCCTTGGGGTGTTTTGGTTGTGTTTTTGTTGTTGTTGTTATTGTTGTTGTTTTTGTTTTTTTTTACATTCAAGTAAGGAAACCATTTCCACAGACTTGAAAAAAACATCTTGACATTTCATCTCCCACCTACAGTGGTTCAGTGCCTACTTCACCTGTTTCTTCCTGGGGAGCACAGGCCTTCCGGTGGCCAATCCAAGGACCGATTTGCACCGTCTGTGGAAGCAGTGAGTGTGCTTTTCTTTTCTTAAACAGGGGTGAGGCCATTTCACTCATTAAGCTTCCAGAACTAGCAGGCCGCTTTTGTAACTTTTAACTGGTAATTATTAGTGCTAGTATTGTTAGATGGCTTGTTCTTGACTTCAGACAGGGCATATTGCAACCACTGAACGTAAGCTGTGACTTGAAAATTTATTCTTCTCTGTCTCTGTTTTTTGTTTTTGTTTTGGTCTCTGTCTGTTCCCCCTCTCCTCCACAACACAGCTGTCAAAACATTGCCGGGGGACAGGTCCCGAGCCGTCCGTCCGTCACGTCCGAGGCGGCTGAGAGTTCCGAGGCCGCGGGGACGTCCGAGGCCGCGGGGACAGCTGACCAGGACAAAAGGTAAACACTGTCTGTTTCGGTGCCGACGGCAACGCGTCCGAAAGTCACAACTGCCCGATTGTGATGGGTGCTTTTCTCTTCCTGCAGTTCGGCGTCAACGAAAGGCTCATTTGATGACGGACAGGAGGCTTTCGTGAAATAATTCCCCGTGACGATCCGTTCACCCCCCCCCCGTCCAAAGACGACATCACCGACGCCGGATTTGGAGGTGAACGGACCCATTACTTCAAGTGGAGACGCATGCAGTACGAGAAGCGTGTGCTACATGTCGCTGGTAGGCATCAGCTTTGTCTTTGTCCAAAACATATTGTATGCTGTCTGTGGAAAACTTTCTTACTGTCTCAATATGACTGCATCTTCTTTCGTCATCGCCTGTGTGACTGACACACACACTGACTGCCTGACTGACAGTGACCTTACTCACTCACTTACTCACAGACCTTACTCACTGCCTCACTCACTTGTTCACTCACTCACTCACTGCCTCACTCACTCACTCACTCTTTTCCTCCCAGCTTCCTGTGGCAGGCAGTGTCCGAAAGAGGAAAAAGTGAAAGCCATCGCCACGAAGGAGGGGTGGCTGACAAATGTCCCCTCTTTCACTGATGTGCTTCAAGCGTGGGTGTCCCCTTTAAAGACCGCCATTGAGGAAAATGAAGATATCATGAAGTCAGTGGTGGAGCAAAAGTGGAGGGGGATTGCCTTAAAAGATTTTGGAGAACCAAAGGGTAAAGGTGAGGAGAGACAGAAAAGCACAACTTTCCTGTAAGGACTTTGCAATGGCCGCTAAACAACAGCTGTTTATGTGTTGGTTTTTTTCCTGTGCTCTTTCTGTGCAGGTGTCATTGCCACCATGCCCTTCTCCAAAGGGGATGTGATATGCGACTATCATGGAAAGCTCCTATCAGAACCTGGGTGGAAGAAGAGGATAGAAGACCTGGAGGAGGGAGCGATGTGCTACCTGTTCTTTTTTAAGGGCAGGTTCGGCACGAAGTTGTGCCTGGATGCGCAGACCTTCCCCTGCGAGTGTCACCCTGCCAAGGACACTTTCGGCAGAAGGATGAACCACTCGTGCAAGGCTTTTAATGTTAAGCCCGTGGTCTTCCGACTTAACTTGCCAGACGGAGCCAAAGACTCTGTCCTCTTCTTGGCCACCAGAGACATAGCTGTTAACGACGAACTGTGTTGGGACTACGGAGTAAGGCGGGCGTCCTTCAAAGGGGAGGGCATGGACCTGGATTGGCTGGACGATTAAAAAACATGTGTGCTGTGTGTGATGTTTGGGAAGTTGTGGGGACTGTTCTAGTCAAGTTCATGTTATTTTTTGTTTGTTTGTTGTGGTTTGTTGTTATGATGACCATGTTTTAAATAAATGTTTTTGCTTAGAAGGAAAATGCCTTGAAGTCTTGTTAACATTAGATTGACAAAGAAAGGGTGACAGAAAAAAGTGAAAAACACAAAGGCACTGTCTTTTCTTTAACTAATTTATTTGAGAAACAAAGGGTTCAGACAAACATTGCAGGTGACACGGAGTGCATTTCATTCTACCAGAGACACTGAGCTGATGAAATGAGTCAAATATGGCATAGTTTGGACATGATTATACAAGGAAAAACAAAGGCGATGTCCAAGATGAAACACTAAAACACTTCACTTCTGCTAACAATAGTCTTTGTGTTCCATCGATTGCATTTCCACTTGATTTCAGGTGAAAAACCGCTGCTTTTTCATGGTTTGTAAGTGGTGTGCTTTTAAAATCTACAATTTCATGATGTGGATTCAATTGCTTGTTTTGTCCACTAGATGGAGACAGGTGACCACATATGAAAACAGTTTAGATTTGTGAAAGTCAGTCTCATCCACACCTTCTAAACAAAGAGACACATATATCTATCTATCTATCTATCTATCTATATATATATATATATATATATATATATATATATATATATATATATATATATATATATATATGTATATATATATATATGCAGGTGTGTGCGTGTGTGTGTAAAAGCATCATGCAGGAAGTCATCAAGATGATCACAAAAAAGGTACGGGTGCAAACTTGCTTAAATGTCCTATCCTTCCTTTTTGCGTACTTTGCTTTGTATCTACAATCACCCAAGTTGTGAGCAAGAAGTTGCTGTGGCAAGAGTTTTAGAACTGATTTAGTTGTGTTTTGTAAACACCTCAGTTCTGAAAAAGTTAGAATTTCTGGATGTGTCAAGCTTTATAATTATATAATATATATATATATATATATATATATATATATATATATATATATACATAATTATAAGTACCTTGGTGTTACCATCAACCATAGACTGGACTGGAGATCTAACACTGAAGCTGTTTACAAGAAGGGGATGAGCAGACTTTACTTCCTGAGGAAGCTGAGATCCTTCAACGTGTGCAGCAAGATGTTGGAGATCTTTTATCAGTCTGTGGTGGCCAGTGTACTTTTCTTTGCTGTGGTTTGTTGGGGAAGCAGCATTGGAGCCAGTGTAAACAGGACACTCTGGAGGCTGTGGTGGAGAGGAGGACACTGAAAAAACTGTTATCCATCATGGATAATCCTCTCCACCCTCTCCAACTCACACTGGTCAGACAGCAGAGCCCTTTCTCCGGAAGGCTGCTTACGCTGCTTACGAAGGCAGATGTCTGCTGACTCCAAAATGTATTACCAATATGTGCTGATGGACACAAGAGGTCGGTGCAGGAATTTAAAGTAAGCGTGCATTGATTCCAATTTTCCATCCAAAGGGTTTCTGTTTCCCTGAAACTTTGAGTGTCTTGCACTTGAAGTTCTTTGTATCCTTACCTTCAAAAGTAATCCCCCATCACAGCTGACTGACTGGATTGACAAGGAGGTGACCGCTGGTGTTGGCACAACCATCAGCTTCTTGGATGGCTCACAGAAAGCTGTCATCGGCTTGGATTTGGATAGGGTGAGTTGAGTGTTTTTTGTTTGTTTGTGTTTTTTTTTACATTCGAGTGAACAAACCATTTCCACCAACAACTGACTTGAAAAACATCTTGACATTTTGTTTCTCACCCACAGTAGTTGTCTGCCTACCACAACGCCATCAGACGCACACTACTCAGGAGGCTGGGGAGAGCTGCAACTGGCAAGGACCATTTTTTCCTCAACACGAGAGGCAATTCCTTGGCCGATCCCTGGGCCGATGTGGAACGTCTCTGGGTGCAGTGAGTGTACTTCTCATTTCTTTAACAGGGCTAAGGCAATATCACTCAAAGTTAAATGGTAATTATTAGTGTTAGTATTAGTTAGATAGTTGTTGGTTGGACTGTTCTTTAGTCTGACGAGGCATATTGCAACCACTGAATATAAGCTGGGAGATAACAATAAATTTTTCTCTGTTTTTGTTTTTCTTCTCCCCCTCTCCTCCACAACACAGTTACCAGAAGAGACGAAAGCGCGGCCTAATGCGCCGACCAGTATGGCCGACACTTTTCCAGTTGGCAATGTGGTTGTGGTTCATATTGTTCATATATGTTGCTGCTTTTTATTATTAACACGTGTTGTTGTTTTTGTTGTTCTTGTTCTTTACAATCATGTTTTAAATAAATGTTCTTGCTGAGAAGGAAAATGCCTTGAAGTCTTTTAACATTAGATGGACACATAAAGGGTGACAAAAACAGTGAAAAACACAAAGACACTGTCTTTTCTTAAACTCATTTATTGGAGAGAGAAAAGGGTTTAGACAAACATTGCTACTCCAGGAGAAGGGATTGCATAAAAAATGTTCACTGCATGTGAAACATGCCATAATGACATGTGGCATAATTGTAATTACCAGATGTGAGGATGAAAAAATATGTTGCCATACAAGCAGTGAGGACAATAAAGTAAAAAAACAAACACATCAACAATGAAGGAGTGAATGAATATACAAGTACATGCTTAAGACAGAGAGCAGGTGACACAAATGGCCGTGTGGGCTGCAGGTCGCTCCTCCAACCCAGCCAGACCAGGCAGGCGGACCAACCAGCTGTCTGAAGACTGAGATGAGCTGATGAAATTAGTCAAGTATGGCATAGTTTGGACAAGATTATAGAAGGGAAAACAAAGGTAATGTCCAAGATTAAATACTAAAACACTTCACTTCTGCTAACTATAGTCTTTGGGTTCCATTGATTGCATTTCCATTTGATTTCAGGTGGACAACCACTGCTTTTTCATGGTTTGTAAGTGGTGTGCTTCTAAAATCTACAATTTCATGATTCAATTCCTCCTTTTGTCCACTAGGTGGAGACAGGTGACCACATACATATATATATATATACATATATATATATATATATATACATATATATACATATAGCTATATAGCTGTCTTTTGTGTGCTTCAAGTCATCAGGTGCTGCCTGTTGCGCTTGATTGTGCATTTACTACAAAAAAATTAGTCCCAGAAATTCAAGGTTCACCTCTAAATAATAAGGTGTCCCTGGTTTTTCACTGACCTTCTTCTCTCTCAGCACTGACGCACCTGTCTCGGAGAAACCGCGGCGGAATACTGGAACATCGCTGCGTCTCAGCTCTTCCCTCTCAGCTGCTGTGGCAGAGTGTCGGTGCCTCCCTCCATGTCCACCTTTGAAAATGACAATGTGAATCGTGCCAACTGCATAGAAGCATGAAACCTTGAATGTGTTGTTGGAACAAAGGGAGGCATTGCTATTTCAAGTTCAGCTGTATGGTGCGGACTCTTTGGTTTAGCTTTAGTGATTCTGGAGATTCTTCAAGACACCAGAGGATCACAGAAGCTTTAAGCCTCCACGCCTCGTCAAGGCAGAGCCCATGTGGAGGTTACTCACTGTAACTACATATACATATATATATATATATGTATATAGTAAAACTATGTATTGTAAAACTTAGTGTATGTATATATATATATATATATATATATATATATATATATATATATATATACATATATATATACATACACTAAGTTTTACAATAAATTGCATGTGATACCATGGAAGCAGTTACCTGTTTTACTTACCTGTTGCAATTCAGCAGTAAGTATAACTGTTCATGGGTGGCGCTGCCCGGATACAGTAGTTTGATTCCATGTTCGTGTTTGTCTCTGACCTGCTTCTGTCCGTGAAGAGGTAATCCAGCACCATAAGGAGGCTTTTGAGAAAAGTGGAAGTAGTTGAGCTGATGCTGGAGACTGCCACCATTTCCTCTCGTCCATTAACCACACCAACACGTTCATCTTTCTCCAATACTCCTGCCAGGTTTTGCTGTCGGCAAATAAGAGGAGACAAAGAATACACAGCAAATGTTTGAATGCATTAAATATGCATACCATACATGCTTTACAAGCCACACATTCTGGTACTTGTAGAATGCACAAATGAGAACATATTAGAGCTGATTTCACACCAGTAGACCTGTTTTCTTATTGTTTTTTTCCCCCACACGCGTAATTTTCGGTTCGGGCCACTCTGAAAAGTCGTAATTCACCAGAGAAACTGCTAAATTCACAGTGTTCAGGTAAATAATACAAGAGACACAGCAAATAAGTCTGCACTTGCCAAGATACAATATCTCATATTTACATATGTCAGATGGATGTTCTTGTGTTCAAAGTTATTCGCTTGTTTTTGATGTGTGCATAAATGGGATGATCTTAAATTGATCATTTACATGTCATTTTGGTCCTAAAATTGAGTTAACAAATGTTAAACTAAGAATCGCTGCAAAATAAAACAGCTGGAGCCGTTGACTGCATCCAGAAAGGCTGAAAACAACACATCTCATACTGTATTAGAAACCAGAAATGAGCTGCATTGTTCTCTACAATTCTGGACTACCTCTGTCCAGCAGGCACCTCTCACAATTACCTATATTCAGATGAACCTGGCAAAAAACATCATCCAACTTGAGTTTCTTTAATCTTGGTCGTTTTTCTCCTCCGCCATACTAACCCTAACAATAAATCGCATCTGCATACTGTGATACCATCGAAGCAGTTCTCTGTTTCACTTACCTGTTGAAATCTGGATGTGTTTACTGTGCATCCAGAATGGCTGTGTGTGTCACAGCTGACCTCTATGTTAGAAATAAGAAGTCGTCTGTGCGCACCAAGCCATTCAGGAGCATCACCGTCGAGAATGTGCCAGACAAACTGCTAAATTCGTGAACTGTGTTCAGGTAAATAATACAAGAGACACAGCAAATAAGTCTGCACTTGCCAAGATACAATATCTCATGTTGACATATGTCAGATGGATGAGAGTTATTCGCTTGTTTTTGATGTGTGCATAAATGGTATGATCTTAAATTGATCATTTACATGTCTTTTTTGTCTCCACTTGTCCTGGAATCTTAAAATTGACTTAAATGTTAAATGTTAAACTAAGTTATTTTAGTTCTAGCTCTAGCTGTCTCCAAAAATCTCTGCAAAATAAAACAGCTGGAGCTGTGGACTTGAGTTCATGGTGGTCGTGGTGTGTGTGTGTTTTTGTATATTTACTTCTTATTGTTATTATTTTCCCTTAAAAGACAGGTATTAAATTGGGTTTTGAGTTAAAATCAAAATACTAAGGTATCCCTGGTTTTCACACTGACCTCCTTGTCTCTCAGCACTGGTGCACCTGTCTCGGAGAAGCCGCGGTGGAATACAGGAACACTGCTGCGTCTCAGCTCTTCCCTCTCAGCTGCTGTGGCAGTGTCAGTACTTCTCTCCATGTCCACCTTTAAAAATGACAATGTGAATCGTGCGCCTGACAGCCGAACAGAAGCATGAAACTGCGAAGCATTGTTGCAAAACAGGGAGGCAATTTCAGTTTAATTTTAGCTGTATGTTGTGGACTCTTTGGTTTGGCCTCTGTGATTCTGGAGATTCTGAAACACACCAGAGGATCACAGAGGCTTTAAGCCCTCACGCCTCGTCAAGGCAGAGTCCATGTGAGGGTTTTTTTTTTTTATTTTTCCTCATTTTCAATATACACGATCACATACATATATTAATATATATTATATATATGCATATATATATATATATAAACTTATTTTTGGTATATATTAGTTACAGTACAGTATATATGTATGTGTGTGTGATTTGCTGTTGCAATCGTTGACTTATTTATTGTATGAGTTCAAAGTAGTATTCAATTATCTCCACTGATGCCACGGTTAGCCACAGAGGCTACAATATGTCACAATAAGAAGAAGAAGGAGGAGCTGGGTAGCAAGAAGCTTTCCTGCATTCATGAGGAAGCGACAGCGGATGATGCATGTGCAATAGACGAAATGAAAAAAAGGAAGGAAAATGTTTTGCCGTTGCATTGTGTGACATCAACCGTGGCATCAGTGGAGATAATTGAATACTACTTTGAACTCATACAATAAATAAGTCAACGATTGCAACAGCAAATCACACACATACATATATACATATGTATATATATACATATATATATATATATATATATATATATATATATATATATACATATATATATATGAACATATATACATATACATATATATATATAAACATATACATATATATATATATATATATATATATATATATATATGTATAGCTATATAGCTATCTTTTGTGTGCTTCAAGTCATCAGGTGCTGCCTGTTGCGCTTGAAGACATCAACTACTTTGAACTTATACAATAAATAAGGCAACGATTGCAACAGCAAATCACACAAACATATATACATACCAAAAAAAATACAAATACAAAATTCAAACATTGCAACAGCACATTCTTTTCTTAGCTATCTTTTGTGTGCTTCAAGTCATCAGGCGCTGCCCCTTGCGCTTGAAGACATCAACTACTTTGAACTTATACAATAAATAAGGCAACGATTGCAACAGCAAATCACACAAACATATATACATACCAAAAAAAATACAAATACAAAATTCAAACATTGCAACAGCACATTCTTTTCTTAGCTATCTTTTGTGTGCTTCAAGTCATCAGGCGCTGCCCCTTGCGCTTGAAGGCATCAAATGTTCTTACTGGCAACTTTCTCTTCCTGCATGTTTGGATGTATTCCTGGTATGCAACTTTGTGGGTGACCTGGGACTCTTTGGGAACGAGCGATTCCTCATCTGCGGTCCACTCCTGCCGAAAGTTGGCCGGCAAGCACGTGGCAGCCGGCACCGCTGCGGGCCTTATCTCATCCTGGTCATCGACCGCTTGGACATCTTCCAGGGGCTGGACACACTTAGTCGCCTCACTGGGAGGTGCTCGGAGGGATGGCAAAGGGGTCACACGTTTCTCCAACTGTTAAGAATATATGAACGACAATAGCTGTGACGACAACAAGCATTGTTATAATGACAATAGAAATAACAACACCTTCGTTTACACAGCAGCTTAAAAAAGACAAAGTCACAGGATGCTTTAGATAAAAAGAGCAGCTACTACTACTACAAAGAAATAAAGATGTAAATAGATAAAAAAGACAAATAGCATATCAAAAACAAGTGCTGTGGAATGACACGGACAGGCCAGCTAATGCATACCTTATACGGGACAGACGGATGCAGTCTCCAGATCCTGACATTTCTCACTTTTTCCAGGTTGAATTTCCCCAGGATGAGTAGCTGCTGAAGTCGGGCCTGTGACACACCTCCCAGGCTCATCTGCAGGAGAAGCTCTTTCAAGTGTACAAAGTCAATGTAAGCTCCATTCTGTATCAAAGCAACGCAGGAGATGAAGGTGAGTGTGTTGAGGAGCAAACCTCCCTTCATCTCCTTCGGGAGCCTCTGTAACACTGTTGCCATCCAAGGCATGCCATGGTCTCGGTACACCTCCAGGTGTTTTGAAAAGCAGAGGGAGCGCCGCTCAATCTCTGAGAGAATTTGAAGTGTGTTGGAGGCGACGTGAGACATTTGTAGGATGGACTGATCTCCGTGGCTGACCTGAATCCAGTCCCTGTAGTTCCACTAGATCCTTTTGGTGCTGCGAAGGTCTGTGAATTTGAATCCTGGGAAGAAGATGATGGCCTCAGCGGTGAAGCCTTGGACCAGGCACTCCACCACATCCTGCCCTGCCTCACTCACCAGGGTGCGCGCCCTGCTGAATGTGTGTGGGACTGGGAAGCTGTCTTTGTTGGCGAGGTCCTCGGCCAGTTTCTTGACATCGGTCGCACCAATCAGCCTGCCAGGGGGAGTGTCTGCCTTAAGGGAGGTCCAGGGAAGCTGATCGTCGTAAAGATCCCCCAGCAGGACCCTTATAAGGGCTGCCCCAAGCACGGCCGGTCCAGCTTCCAAACACTGACACAGTGCCCAGATCCTCTGGATGCGTGTTTTTTGTAGCTCGTCCCTGGTCCAGTGATGGAGGGGAGGCGGGGACTCTTCCAGACTGGCGCTGTTGTGGGGTGCCAGCCCGATGAAACCCCTCTCGTGGCTCACGCTACGTTCATTGACTGTGCTGGTTCCCAGGCTGGCACTGAGGGTGTTGTCAAGGACTGACAAGGGATGGCCGAAGAAGAGATCCTCCAGGGCCAGCTCCGCCTGAAATGCTTTCCAAGAAGCGTGGTACCTGCCAACGCCCTCGCTGTCTCGCAAGGACTGTCCCAGGACGCCGGCCAGGTGGTTGACAACATTCCTCAATGTGGATAGGAGACCCTGGCCTTCCTCTCTGTCCTGGAAGGGCACCAGCAGCGCATGGTCAAGGAAAAGCTTCTGCAGAGCGGAATGATCGAAATAGTCCCGCGGGTTAATGTCAAAGGGAACATCTTTGCCATTAAAACGCACCACCTGCTCGATGCGGCATCCCACTTGACACGCCAGGCGGCGGCTCAGGTCCCGGACGTACCTGAGGTACGTGTGTGCCCTGCTGGTGAGGGTGGTTATGAAATTTGGGTGGGACAAGCCACAAGTTACCAGAACCCCACTCACGGGGTGTTTGAATGGCTGGCTGTAGTGAATGTGCGGAGCGTCGGCGTAGAGCTGGAGGAAAGTTACTTTGCCGGTTTTTGACAGCACGCTCATTAAGTCCTGGCCTATGTCCATACCTAGATTGTTCAAGTTTGACTGGAAATTGCACGTTTCGTGCATTCCCAGTGTCGTAAAGAGTGACCCCCTCATGCCAATCAGGCCAAGCAGACCATAACGAGAGAGGAGGAGATGCGTGTCCTCCTCTCTCCAGCCAGCACCTTTATGGCAAGGTGGACTGATAAGGACACCACTGAATCCTGGGACACCAAGTCGCTGATTTGCAGGATGTCAGTGTCCCGCTGGCCAAACTGCCCAAGGGTGGCGATGACGGTCAAGAAGTAGCAGCTGTTGGCCTTCTCCACTGCCTTGTCCAGGAGGCTAAGAATGAAGGGTTGATCCACCCTGAGGACTCGGAAATAGGCCAGGTTGGTAGTGCCCTGCTTCTGTACCGTGGGGCGCGACATGTCCATCGGTGTCAGGTTATTCAGGTGTCGGCAAAACTCGTCCGTCACGTTTCTTAGCAGTTCGGCCGCAAGAGGGGCATACAGACTCGGGTTTTGCAGCCTGAAGTCTGGCTCTGTGAGGCAGCTGGGGACAGCGCAAAGCGTGAGGACGTAGCCTCCCGCGACGTCCGCTATTTTGTGTCCGAGGCTGTTCTTCAGGGCCGCTATGCCTTTTGGACTACAGTTTGGCAGGTACACGTTCTTTTTCAAGTAGCTATACTGCTTTTTCGGCGTTTTGGCATTCCCCAGGGGCAGGTTCAGATAGCACACGTCCGCAAATAAATCCCTCATGTGGCGCACATGCATCACGACGCCGTCGATGTCGTACGTGTATCTGAGGCAATGGTGATTAGTGGGGCTGGTGCAGTGTATGGGGAGCCGGAAATCGGCGTGAAGGAATCCCCAATGTCGCTGTGGTGGCCCAGCTCGGCGAGGAGACATTCGGTATTGTCTGACGCAACGCTGAGGAAGTCGGTGTCCGTGGTGTCCGGGGTCTGTTGTAGGGGAGATAATTGGGGACTCACGGGAGCCGACATCATCTCGATCTGCTGCGTTTGTAATGGAAGACAGAAAAAAGTGATGACATCATATTCTACTATGAATACGTCTAATCAAAAGATACCCAACAGCAAACAAGCTCACAAACAGTAACACCTTGCACAGCATGTAAACATGTTGGGGCCAGTTTACACGACACACACTCAATACATACACACATTGCCCATTGATAACAGCCCATGCTAGACATCGGGGCTGGCCGGTGTTACTTAATATCAATGTCACTATTGATTGCAGCTTTTACCCGCATTGTGATGAATCAACAATCATTTCACGCATTGCTTTTAGTTAAGCTTGACCATTAAAGATGAATTGAGATGGTTGGGTCGGCCTGGAGATCACTCCACGGACTAAATTTAAATAGCTCTCTCTGTGTCTCTCTGACATTTGCAACACTACACAAAAGCAAAACCCCAACTACATCAGCAAAACGATTTGACAAAACTAGGTCCAGAAAATTAAAAGATCACAATGACAATGATTTGATTATCAAGGTCAGTGTTAGCATTGGATTGAAAAGATTCTCGGGATTAGATTGGAGGCCCACATCGTGCACCCTGAGCCACGCGCTCCGGCCGGCGCACCACACCAATGCATTTATTCATCTATGGGTAAAAAAAACAACAAAAAAACCCATAAAACACGAAAAATCAA
The DNA here is from genome assembly GCF_900880675.1 of Sparus aurata. Lineage (NCBI taxonomy): Eukaryota > Metazoa > Chordata > Actinopteri > Spariformes > Sparidae > Sparus > Sparus aurata. Next base: position 19,249 of record NW_022045165.1, on the reverse strand, counting down.
TGAATGAATATGTCCTTTAAAAGTTGTAAACTACTATCTAACTCTGTCTGACTCCTCACGGACTTTGCACAAGTTGTTACATCGTAGTTACCGAGCCTGTCCCTGCAACAAAATGGCGAAACAAACGTCGCGTATGTAAAATAATTAGGCTTATGACCTTTGGGGTAATGTGCATGACTTTGTTTATTTAATAACAACAACCGAGAAGGAAAGGCCAACAACATAAACTCACCTTGCTGAGCCAACGTGAAGCGAGAATTTAAAGACTATCGGTATTAGATTCTGGGCGCATTTAGTGCGCCCTGAGTCACGCGCGGAGAGCGTGAGCCACGCGGAGCGCATGGCTCATGGCACACACGGAGCGCATGAGCAACGCGGACCTATTCATTTATTCATCTATGTGTAGAAACACCATAGACACGATACATTAATAAATGAATACGTCTTTTAAAAGTAGTAAACTATTATCGCACTCTGTCTGACTCCTCGCGGATTTTGCACAAGTTATTACATTGTAGCTACCGAGGCTGTCCCTGCAACAACATGGCGAAAAAACGTCCGTATGTAGAAAAACTAAGCTTATGACCTTTGGGGTAATGTGCATGACTTTGTTGATTTAATAACAACAACCGAGAAGGAAAGCCCAACAACATAAACTCACCTTGCTGAGCCGATGTGATGCCTCGTCCTGGTAGTCCCGGTGGCCAGTGGCTGGTCAGATGACCCGTGCCTCTCGTTCGCTGTCTGTTGTGTAAGGCAAATGCAGTATGTACATAACAGTGGGCGGAGCTCGCGGTGTCAGAACCGCGTCACAGCGTAAGTGCCAATCTCAAGTCCAGTTTCAGGACCATTTGAGAACTGCGCAGAGCGAGAGGTCACAACCGCGTCTGAACAGGTAAAATGATTATCAATTATGCGAACATGTAATTTTCAGATGTAAGATATTACCTTAATTTCCATCAGCATCAGCTTATTTGCTATGGTAACTTTAGGATTTATTGCCTGTGACACTGCTGAGGCCGAATGTGTGCGTGTGAGCAGGTATAATACTACTACTTCTACTACTACTACTAATAATAATGATAATAATATACATTTTATTTTCAGGTGTAAAACGTTATCTTAATTCACACCAGCATCAATGTATTTGCAACTTTACAGCGATACTTTACGATTTTATTCATATTTTATGTCTTTTTTGGGAATTTAGGTAATGGGGTGTGTGTGTGTGGGGGGGGGAGTGTTAACTTAATTCACTCCAGCATCAATGTATTTGCTACTTTACGGCGATAGTTTATGATTTTATCCATATTTCATGTATTTTTGGGGGGGGGGGGAAGTTAGGTAATGGTGGGGGAGGTGCTGCGCAGTGCGCCCTCAGATACGTGCTGATGGGTAATAAATAAGTGCATATGAATTATAAATTTTTCCAACATTTTATTTTCAGGTGCAAAATGTTATCTTAATTCACACCAGCATCAATGTATTTGCTACTCAACCGCGATAGTTTACGATTTTATTCATATTTTATGTATTTTTTTGGCAGGGGAGTTAGGTAATGGTGGGGGAGGGGCGGCGCAGTGCGCCCTGAGACACGTGCTGATGGGGATTGAATAAGTGCGTATGGATTATACATTTTTCCTACATTTTATTTTCAGGTGTAAAACGTTATCTTTATTCACACCAGCATCAATGTATTTGCAACTTTACAGTGATACTTTACGATTGTATTTATATTTTATGTCTTTTTGGGGAATTTAGGTAATGGGGTGTGTGTGTGTGTGTGTGGGGGGGGGAGTGTTATCTTAATTCACTCCAGCATCAATGTATTTGCTACCTTACGGTGATAGTTTACGATTTCATTAATATTTTATGTATTTCATTTGGATTTTATGTAATGGTGGGGTGAACAAGAAGTTGCCAAACATGCGGAATTTGTCAAATGTGCTACACAAAATATAGCATAAACAACATGACATGGCCACAGTTTTTGGCCTGATGTTGGTGTTGTAAACATCTCAGTTGCAAAAAATTTGAATTTACTTGGCTTTGTTGTATGTGTCAGGCTTTACATCAGAGGAGGCTCGTCCATAGAGGCAGAGGAGGTTGGTCCTCCTCTATTTTTGGGAGGCAAGAGGAAGATCCATTTTTTTTAAAGACAGAGTAACTGGTTGAAATAAATCATTACCAAATCTCAGTATCATTTATACAATATTATATATATTATATCATTAAAAAAGTTTCTTCTTTGGAAGAAAATCCACCTAAAACGGTTGAACAGTGTCAGCTGCAGACGGAGGAGACAGAGCAGTCTGTGAGAGGAGCAGGGAGCAGGAAGGTGGGGGCTAGAGGAGGACGGAGGGCTTCTGTCCTCCGTGGGAGGGATCTCCTTCCATTCACTCAATGCATTCAGGATTTTTTCATGCTGATCTATGATTGGCTAAGACACGTAAAATGACGCGCTAAGGGAGGACGTCCTCCCTTACCAATCAGCAACCAGAATACAAGATTGACAGCAGGTTGGTCCAATAACAGTTCCCAAATTTCATTCTCACATTTATACAGCCGTAAACAAAAAATACTTCTATGTACCGTATTGACCCGAATATAGTACGAGTTTGTTTTTTGTTTTTTTCGATTAAGATTATGTGAAAAAGTGGGGTCGTTTTATAATCGGGGTCTAACCGTTGACACATGCTGATAGTTGCCTGGGTCGCTACGCGACCGCAACGGCAGAGGGCGCCATCTTGTTGTAGAGACGTCACTGACACTGTGGCTGCGGTTATCTGTCAATCACAGCGGAGAAGAAGTGACAGGAGATGAAAAATGGAGAGACGTGGTGATTTTACGGAGCAAAGTGGATCAAGTGTGGCAAGTTAACAGACATCTGAGGCGGAGCTATGACGCTGATTTTAAGATAATGAGATCAATGCAGCGGAGGCGCCAAACAACTGTCAACCAGCCAAGAAATATGGAGTAACGGAGTGTAACGTCCGAAGATGGCGGGTCCAAAAAGACCGTCTGAAAACGCTAACAGTAAGAGAAAAGCTTATCGTGGTCCTCTAAGCGGCCACTTCCAAGAGATTGACAGGAAGGTGTGTGAGTTTGTTACTGAGAAACAAATTTTGGATATCAGAGTCTTTTTCTGAAGATTAGTCTTGAAAAGAGGGGTCGTCTTATTATCAGGGTCGTCCTATATTCGGGTCAATATGGTATTTTACAGTTTTCACTGCCCGCCATGCTCGGACAAGAAATATGGAGTTTTCAGCGATATCGGAATCGGTTTCAAAGGAAAAATAAGCACATTTCTGATAGAAAAAAAAACTGTTGGGAGAAATCAGAGCGAAGCAGTCAGAAAAATAATTCATAGTTTTCGTTTCGTTCGTCCTGCTGGACGTTAGCGGCACGACCGGGCGATTGTGATGAGTGATGTGTGTGATGTCCTGTGCTGTCGTGAAGTATGTACATTGATTGCTGTGGTAGCACAGTGAGTAGAGCAGGTGACTGGGGATCAAATTCCGGAAGGGGTATACAGTGTTATTTTTTTTGTCTTGTATATTAGCCATTTAATAAAATGTTTTTTAAAGAATTCTTATAAGTCATTGTTTTATTGCTTAGTTTTCATTGAATATAAGAAAGTAGGGATAAGTAGTTGACTTGTATAAAATAACATGACACCGTGGACTGGTTTTCCTCCTGTCCTCCTCAATTTTTTCAGTCACCAGCCGCCACTGCTTTACATGGTTAACTGTGTGTGTGTGTGTGTGTGTGTGTGTGTGTGTGTGTGTGTGTGTGTCGACATTGTGTTTCCACAGATAAGGCTGGTGACACCAGGAATACATTGTGACTGATGTAAGTGAGACCTTATGTGCTTGTGACTGTACACTTCACCTGACTAAAATTAGGAGAAGGCAGTGCAGATGCTTACATCTGATGAATGCATTCTCTCTGTCCTCTGTTTCGGAAGGGAGGTCCCTGACAGGCGAATTGTTTATTGCTTCAGATGCAAGAAGGGTTATGATGCACTGCCCGTCCACCTCAAAAGGGTATGCATGAAAGACAACACACAAGCAGAACGGGATGAAGAGCTTAAGCAAGCCAAGCTGTCTCAGAAAGAATGGACTAAGTTTGGCAGACGCTGGGAGTACAAGGACCTGTGCTCCACAGTTCCAGACGAAGCGTCTCGCCAGTCCCTAGTTCACCTTCTCCGGAGCAAAGGCTTCTTTGTTGTCGGTGAAGGAGCGGAGGGCCCTCAGGGTGCAGAGCTGAGGTTGGTTATGCTTCTGATTGGATGAACATTTAAGGTGACTCTTTTTTTTTTTTTTTTTTTTAATGTTTCAAATGTGCATCGCTTTAATGAATCTGTGACGCACGTCAGCTCTCAGGAGAAGAGGAGTTCGGAGCACCAGCGTCTGCTGGACTTGGCAGAGGATTGGATGGAGGAAGCATGCCACAGGCTCCAGACGGGGGAGCGCCTATCGCATCATCATATTACGATGTACCGCTATTTCTGCATGGCCACCCTGTTGAAGAGACACGGCATAGCTGAAAAGATGGTGGCGGACTTCAAAGTAAGCATGCGCTTATTCCAAAGTTCCCTCGACACTGTTTCTGTTTCCTTGCAACTTTGACTGTCGTACACTTCAAGTTGTTTGTATCCTTACCTGCAAAAACAATCCCCCATCACAGCTGACGGAGTGGTACGACAGGCAGCTGACCCCCGGTATCGGAGCAACTATCAGATTCAAAGATGGCACGCAGAGAGCTGTTATCAGCGTAGATGAAGATAGAGTGAGTTGAGGGTTTCCTTGGGGTGTTTTGGTTGTGTTTTTTGTTTTTTTGTTGTTGTTGTTATTGTTGTTGTTTTTGTTTTTTTTTACATTCAAGTAAGGAAACCATTTCCACAGACTTGAAAAAAACATCTTGACATTTCATCTCCCACCTACAGTGGTTCAGTGCCTACTTCACCTGTTTCTTCCTGGGGAGCACAGGCCTTCCGGTGGCCAATCCAAGGACCGATTTGCACCGTCTGTGGAAGCAGTGAGTGTGCTTTTCTTTTCTTAAACAGGGGTGAGGCCATTTCACTCATTAAGCTTCCAGAACTAGCAGGCCGCTTTTGTAACTTTTAACTGGTAATTATTAGTGCTAGTATTGTTAGATGGCTTGTTCTTGACTTCAGACAGGGCATATTGCAACCACTGAACGTAAGCTGTGACTTGAAAATTTATTCTTCTCTGTCTCTGTTTTTTGTTTTTGTTTTGGTCTCTGTCTGTTCCCCCTCTCCTCCACAACACAGCTGTCAAAACATTGCCGGGGGACAGGTCCCGAGCCGTCCGTCCGTCACGTCCGAGGCGGCTGAGAGTTCCGAGGCCGCGGGGACGTCCGAGGCCGCGGGGACAGCTGACCAGGACAAAAGGTAAACACTGTCTGTTTCGGTGCCGACGGCAACGCGTCCGAAAGTCACAACTGCCCGATTGTGATGGGTGCTTTTCTCTTCCTGCAGTTCGGCGTCAACGAAAGGCTCATTTGATGACGGACAGGAGGCTTTCGTGAAATAATTCCCCGTGACGATCCGTTCACCCCCCCCCGTCCAAAGACGACATCACCGACGCCGGATTTGGAGGTGAACGGACCCATTACTTCAAGTGGAGACGCATGCAGTACGAGAAGCGTGTGCTACATGTCGCTGGTAGGCATCAGCTTTGTCTTTGTCCAAAACATATTGTATGCTGTCTGTGGAAAACTTTCTTACTGTCTCAATATGACTGCATCTTCTTTCGTCATCGCCTGTGTGACTGACACACACACTGACTGCCTGACTGACAGTGACCTTACTCACTCACTTACTCACAGACCTTACTCACTGCCTCACTCACTTGTTCACTCACTCACTCACTGCCTCACTCACTCACTCACTCTTTTCCTCCCAGCTTCCTGTGGCAGGCAGTGTCCGAAAGAGGAAAAAGTGAAAGCCATCGCCACGAAGGAGGGGTGGCTGACAAATGTCCCCTCTTTCACTGATGTGCTTCAAGCGTGGGTGTCCCCTTTAAAGACCGCCATTGAGGAAAATGAAGATATCATGAAGTCAGTGGTGGAGCAAAAGTGGAGGGGGATTGCCTTAAAAGATTTTGGAGAACCAAAGGGTAAAGGTGAGGAGAGACAGAAAAGCACAACTTTCCTGTAAGGACTTTGCAATGGCCGCTAAACAACAGCTGTTTATGTGTTGGTTTTTTTCCTGTGCTCTTTCTGTGCAGGTGTCATTGCCACCATGCCCTTCTCCAAAGGGGATGTGATATGCGACTATCATGGAAAGCTCCTATCAGAACCTGGGTGGAAGAAGAGGATAGAAGACCTGGAGGAGGGAGCGATGTGCTACCTGTTCTTTTTTAAGGGCAGGTTCGGCACGAAGTTGTGCCTGGATGCGCAGACCTTCCCCTGCGAGTGTCACCCTGCCAAGGACACTTTCGGCAGAAGGATGAACCACTCGTGCAAGGCTTTTAATGTTAAGCCCGTGGTCTTCCGACTTAACTTGCCAGACGGAGCCAAAGACTCTGTCCTCTTCTTGGCCACCAGAGACATAGCTGTTAACGACGAACTGTGTTGGGACTACGGAGTAAGGCGGGCGTCCTTCAAAGGGGAGGGCATGGACCTGGATTGGCTGGACGATTAAAAAACATGTGTGCTGTGTGTGATGTTTGGGAAGTTGTGGGGACTGTTCTAGTCAAGTTCATGTTATTTTTTGTTTGTTTGTTGTGGTTTGTTGTTATGATGACCATGTTTTAAATAAATGTTTTTGCTTAGAAGGAAAATGCCTTGAAGTCTTGTTAACATTAGATTGACAAAGAAAGGGTGACAGAAAAAAGTGAAAAACACAAAGGCACTGTCTTTTCTTTAACTAATTTATTTGAGAAACAAAGGGTTCAGACAAACATTGCAGGTGACACGGAGTGCATTTCATTCTACCAGAGACACTGAGCTGATGAAATGAGTCAAATATGGCATAGTTTGGACATGATTATACAAGGAAAAACAAAGGCGATGTCCAAGATGAAACACTAAAACACTTCACTTCTGCTAACAATAGTCTTTGTGTTCCATCGATTGCATTTCCACTTGATTTCAGGTGAAAAACCGCTGCTTTTTCATGGTTTGTAAGTGGTGTGCTTTTAAAATCTACAATTTCATGATGTGGATTCAATTGCTTGTTTTGTCCACTAGATGGAGACAGGTGACCACATATGAAAACAGTTTAGATTTGTGAAAGTCAGTCTCATCCACACCTTCTAAACAAAGAGACACATATATCTATCTATCTATCTATCTATCTATATATATATATATATATATATATATATATGTATATATATATATATGCAGGTGTGTGCGTGTGTGTGTAAAAGCATCATGCAGGAAGTCATCAAGATGATCACAAAAAAGGTACGGGTGCAAACTTGCTTAAATGTCCTATCCTTCCTTTTTGCGTACTTTGCTTTGTATCTACAATCACCCAAGTTGTGAGCAAGAAGTTGCTGTGGCAAGAGTTTTAGAACTGATTTAGTTGTGTTTTGTAAACACCTCAGTTCTGAAAAAGTTAGAATTTCTGGATGTGTCAAGCTTTATAATTATATAATATATATATATATATATATATATATATATATATATATATATATATAGATATACATAATTATAAGTACCTTGGTGTTACCATCAACCATAGACTGGACTGGAGATCTAACACTGAAGCTGTTTACAAGAAGGGGATGAGCAGACTTTACTTCCTGAGGAAGCTGAGATCCTTCAACGTGTGCAGCAAGATGTTGGAGATCTTTTATCAGTCTGTGGTGGCCAGTGTACTTTTCTTTGCTGTGGTTTGTTGGGGAAGCAGCATTGGAGCCAGTGTAAACAGGACACTCTGGAGGCTGTGGTGGAGAGGAGGACACTGAAAAAACTGTTATCCATCATGGATAATCCTCTCCACCCTCTCCAACTCACACTGGTCAGACAGCAGAGCCCTTTCTCCGGAAGGCTGCTTACGCTTCGCTGTCGTAGCAACAGATACAGGAAATCTTTCCTGCCACAAACCATCACTTTATACAATAACTCTCTCACCTCTGCCTGATAGAGAACTCTGCTCTCTCTACTGTTTTGTTGTATATATTATCATAGTTTATTGTTTATAGCACACTGTGCACTGTATATATACACTATGTATATATTGGATTCTATTTATGTTATGTACGAAGTGTTTTATTTGTGGACCCACTACTGCTGTACCAAAATAATTTCCCAGTCTGGGATTATTAAAGTATTTCTATCTATCTATCTATCTATCTATCTATCTATCTATCTATCTTTATAGGGTTAACTCTGCGCGAGTGTCTGCATTGTGTTTCCACAGATAAGGCCGGTCAGCATAAAAATTGTCTGTGAAAAAAATGTAAGTAATAACACACACACATGCTTGAGACTATACACTTCAGCTGACTACAGTCAGGAGAAGGCCATGCATTTTTTGTTGTTTTTTTCAATGTCTCAAATGTACTTTACCGTTGTGAACCTGTGATGCATGTCAGATCTCAGGAAAACAGGAAGTCCTGCTGTGAGCACATGCGGGAGAAGCAAAGAAATTGGATGCAGGTAGCCTGCCAAAAGCTCAAAGAGGGAAGGCAGATGTCTGCTGACTCCAAAATGTATTACCAATATGTGCTGATGGACACAAGAGGTCGGTGCAGGAATTTAAAGTAAGCGTGCATTGATTCCAATTTTCCATCCAAAGGGTTTCTGTTTCCCTGAAACTTTGAGTGTCTTGCACTTGAAGTTCTTTGTATCCTTACCTTCAAAAGTAATCCCCCATCACAGCTGACTGACTGGATTGACAAGGAGGTGACCGCTGGTGTTGGCACAACCATCAGCTTCTTGGATGGCTCACAGAAAGCTGTCATCGGCTTGGATTTGGATAGGGTGAGTTGAGTGTTTTTTGTTTGTTTGTGTTTTTTTTTACATTCGAGTGAACAAACCATTTCCACCAACAACTGACTTGAAAAACATCTTGACATTTTGTTTCTCACCCACAGTAGTTGTCTGCCTACCACAACGCCATCAGACGCACACTACTCAGGAGGCTGGGGAGAGCTGCAACTGGCAAGGACCATTTTTTCCTCAACACGAGAGGCAATTCCTTGGCCGATCCCTGGGCCGATGTGGAACGTCTCTGGGTGCAGTGAGTGTACTTCTCATTTCTTTAACAGGGCTAAGGCAATATCACTCAAAGTTAAATGGTAATTATTAGTGTTAGTATTAGTTAGATAGTTGTTGGTTGGACTGTTCTTTAGTCTGACGAGGCATATTGCAACCACTGAATATAAGCTGGGAGATAACAATAAATTTTTCTCTGTTTTTGTTTTTCTTCTCCCCCTCTCCTCCACAACACAGTTACCAGAAGAGACGAAAGCGCGGCCTAATGCGCCGACCAGTATGGCCGACACTTTTCCAGTTGGCAATGTGGTTGTGGTTCATATTGTTCATATATGTTGCTGCTTTTTATTATTAACACGTGTTGTTGTTTTTGTTGTTCTTGTTCTTTACAATCATGTTTTAAATAAATGTTCTTGCTGAGAAGGAAAATGCCTTGAAGTCTTTTAACATTAGATGGACACATAAAGGGTGACAAAAACAGTGAAAAACACAAAGACACTGTCTTTTCTTAAACTCATTTATTGGAGAGAGAAAAGGGTTTAGACAAACATTGCTACTCCAGGAGAAGGGATTGCATAAAAAATGTTCACTGCATGTGAAACATGCCATAATGACATGTGGCATAATTGTAATTACCAGATGTGAGGATGAAAAAATATGTTGCCATACAAGCAGTGAGGACAATAAAGTAAAAAAACAAACACATCAACAATGAAGGAGTGAATGAATATACAAGTACATGCTTAAGACAGAGAGCAGGTGACACAAATGGCCGTGTGGGCTGCAGGTCGCTCCTCCAACCCAGCCAGACCAGGCAGGCGGACCAACCAGCTGTCTGAAGACTGAGATGAGCTGATGAAATTAGTCAAGTATGGCATAGTTTGGACAAGATTATAGAAGGGAAAACAAAGGTAATGTCCAAGATTAAATACTAAAACACTTCACTTCTGCTAACTATAGTCTTTGGGTTCCATTGATTGCATTTCCATTTGATTTCAGGTGGACAACCACTGCTTTTTCATGGTTTGTAAGTGGTGTGCTTCTAAAATCTACAATTTCATGATGTGGATTCAATAGCAGCACTGTATCACATCTGCTGGGGATGCTGTGTGATGATCTACCTCTCTTGCAACAGACAAAAGCACATACGATGCACTGCACCGGGTGCAAGCTTGCTTAAATATCCTGGGAGACGACTGCAGCAGATATGATGAATTTAGCACAGGTGATGTTGGTGGTGCTTCACACGACACCCTGTGGACGTGGAGTTGCACTGCAACTGCCACACTCAGTGATTTGTCAGTGCAAAGACGCAGCAAAAAACACCACAAATGCAACACAGCTGGACTGCTGGGACACACTGTACACCTTTAAGTTTGAATTACACTTTATCAGTCTGCCAGTGACCTTCATATGATTCTCCTTTTGACAACTTACAGTTCAGCCACATGACTCGTGGCAAAATACAGCTGTGAATGCTATATAATGAACACACTGAAATGGATGTCTATCACAAACTAGTCCAAAACATCTCAAACCACACACACAGACACACACACACAGGATTCTTTTGTCCACGAGGTGGAGACAGGTGACCACATTTAAAAACAGTTTAGATTTGTGAAAGTCAGTCTCAGCCACACCTTCTAAACAAAGAGACACATATATGTATCTATCTATGTATCTATCTATTTATCTATCTATCTATCTATCTATCTATCTATATGTATATATAGGAGCAAAGGAGAAAAAAGAAAGAGAAAAGGAAAGAAGTTAACAAGTTAAAAACACAGACTATCAAAAGGGAAACAGGGAAGATAAAAGTCAGTTTGGCATCACAGCTCGAAGGGGCAACATCTCCTCATATTAAAAGCAATACCTACCTTGTGCCTTCTGGCCTGATGAAGACCCAAGCCGGGTCGAAACGTCGCGATCTGCAGAGACACACAAAGAAAAAGATTCATCTGTAAAAATAAAGGCAAACAACAAACAAAAAAATGACAACAAAATGTCAATCAACAGAAAAACAATAAAAACACAAAAACGAAATTAATACTTGACATAACAAAGGCTACAAAACAAACTATTATTAATGGATACTGCAACTGCCACACTTGGCTGTGCAAAGACGCAGCAGAAAACACCACAAGTGCTGCAGGCGCACAGGTGATGACCTCTTGCACTGCCCCGGGAGCAAGCTTGCTTAAATATCCTGGGAGACGGACTGCAGCAAATGTGATGAATCCAGCACATGTGATGATGCCACAGGACACAGTGATAGTGGTGAGAATATATATACATATATATAACTAACATGAACTACTATTTAATACATACAAAATTAAAACATTGTAGAAATCCTAAATTTACATATTACCAGGTGTGTTTTTCTTATTTATTTTTCTTCTATGAAATACTGTTAACCTGGTGGCCATTGGCTGGTGAAGTGATCCGTGCCTCGTCAGGTCAGGGTTGCCAGTCCTGTAAGGCAAAGGCAATGCATACGAATTTCTACGTACAGGAATCTTTCACCTTTAACAGTGGGCGGAACTCGGTGGCTGGATTGCCAGGGAGGTGACCCCAGGCGTTGGGAAAAAAATCACCTTCTCTGACAGCTTTGAGCAAGCTGTGATCAGTTTAGCATTGGAGAGGGTGAGTTGAGTGTTTTTTGCTTGTTTGTTTGTTTGTTTGCTTGTGTGTTTTGTACCTTTAAGTGAAGAAAACCATTTCCACCGACGACTGACTTGAAAAGAAACATCCTGACAAATTTTTTTTCCCCCCCACCAACAGTGGTTTGCGGCCTATCTCACCTGCATCAGGCCCTCACTCCAAAGGAGGCTGGGGCGAGCTGCAGCAGGCCAGGGCCTTTTTTTCCTGGGCAACACAGGAGATGTTGTGGCTGGTCTCTGGAAGCAGTGAGTTTACTTCTCATTTCTTAAACAGGGCTGAGCCAATTTCACTCATTAAGCAACCACAACTAGCAGGTTGCTTATGTAACTTGTTAAATGGTAATTATTACTGCTAGTATTGTGAGTTGGTTTGTTCTTCACCTCTGACCAGGCATACTGCAACCACTCAACATAAGGTGGGAGATAACAATACATTTTTGTCTGTTTCTGTTGTTCTTCTCCCCCTCTCCTCCACAACACAGTTACCAGAAGAGACGAAGGGGGACCCACATTAGCCGTCCACTGCGGGCCACAGTGTTTGCTCTGATTTGATTGATGCTGATGTTTTTTTTGTTTTTTTGATACTTGTTCTTGTTATTGCTGCTGTTGTTTGTGTTTATATTGTTCATACGTGTTGCTGTTGTTTGCTTTTTATTATTCACATTTGTTTTTGTTGTTACTTGGAACTGTGTTTTAAATAAACGTTTTTGCTGAGAAGCAAAATGCCTTGAAGTCTTGTTAACATTAGATTTACATAAAGAGGGTGGCAAAAAACAGTGAAAAACACATAGGCACTGTCTTTTCTTTAACTAATTTATCTGAGAAACAAAGGGTTCAGACAAACATTGCAGGTGACACGGAATGCATTTCATACTACCAGGGACACTGAGCTGATGAAACGAGTCAAGTATGGCACAGTTTGGACATGATTATACGATGAAACACTAAAACACTTGACTTCCGCTAACAGTAGTCTTTGGCTTCCATTTATTGCATTTCCATTTCATTTCAGGTGAAAAACCACTGCTTTTTCATGGTTTGTAAGTGGTGTGCTTCTAAAATCTACAATTTCATGATTCAATTCCTCCTTTTGTCCACTAGGTGGAGACAGGTGACCACATACATATATATATATATATATATATATATATATACATATATATATATATATACATATATATACATATAGCTATATAGCTGTCTTTTGTGTGCTTCAAGTCATCAGGTGCTGCCTGTTGCGCTTGATTGTGCATTTACTACAAAAAAATTAGTCCCAGAAATTCAAGGTTCACCTCTAAATAATAAGGTGTCCCTGGTTTTTCACTGACCTTCTTCTCTCTCAGCACTGACGCACCTGTCTCGGAGAAACCGCGGCGGAATACTGGAACATCGCTGCGTCTCAGCTCTTCCCTCTCAGCTGCTGTGGCAGAGTGTCGGTGCCTCCCTCCATGTCCACCTTTGAAAATGACAATGTGAATCGTGCCAACTGCATAGAAGCATGAAACCTTGAATGTGTTGTTGGAACAAAGGGAGGCATTGCTATTTCAAGTTCAGCTGTATGGTGCGGACTCTTTGGTTTAGCTTTAGTGATTCTGGAGATTCTTCAAGACACCAGAGGATCACAGAAGCTTTAAGCCTCCACGCCTCGTCAAGGCAGAGCCCATGTGGAGGTTACTCACTGTAACTACATATACATATATATATATATATGTATATAGTAAAACTATGTATTGTAAAACTTAGTGTATGTATATTATATATATATATATATATATATATATATATATATATATATATATATATACATATACATATACATACACTAAGTTTTACAATAAATTGCATGTGATACCATGGAAGCAGTTACCTGTTTTACTTACCTGTTGCAATTCAGCAGTAAGTATAACTGTTCATGGGTGGCGCTGCCCGGATACAGTAGTTTGATTCCATGTTCGTGTTTGTCTCTGACCTGCTTCTGTCCGTGAAGAGGTAATCCAGCACCATAAGGAGGCTTTTGAGAAAAGTGGAAGTAGTTGAGCTGATGCTGGAGACTGCCACCATTTCCTCTCGTCCATTAACCACACCAACACGTTCATCTTTCTCCAATACTCCTGCCAGGTTTTGCTGTCGGCAAATAAGAGGAGACAAAGAATACACAGCAAATGTTTGAATGCATTAAATATGCATACCATACATGCTTTACAAGCCACACATTCTGGTACTTGTAGAATGCACAAATGAGAACATATTAGAGCTGATTTCACACCAGTAGACCTGTTTTCTTATTGTTTTTTTACCCCACACGCGTAATTTTCGGTTCGGGCCACTCTGAAAAGTCGTAATTCACCAGAGAAACTGCTAAATTCACAGTGTTCAGGTAAATAATACAAGAGACACAGCAAATAAGTCTGCACTTGCCAAGATACAATATCTCATATTTACATATGTCAGATGGATGTTCTTGTGTTCAAAGTTATTCGCTTGTTTTTGATGTGTGCATAAATGGGATGATCTTAAATTGATCATTTACATGTCATTTTGGTCCTAAAATTGAGTTAACAAATGTTAAACTAAGAATCGCTGCAAAATAAAACAGCTGGAGCTGTTGACTGCATCCAGAAAGGCTGAAAACAACACATCTCATACTGTATTAGAAACCAGAAATGAGCTGCATTGTTCTCTACAATTCTGGACTACCTCTGTCCAGCAGGCACCTCTCACAATTACCTATATTCAGATGAACCTGGCAAAAAACATCATCCAACTTGAGTTTCTTTAATCTTGGTCGTTTTTCTCCTCCGCCATACTAACCCTAACAATAAATCGCATCTGCATACTGTGATACCATCGAAGCAGTTCTCTGTTTCACTTACCTGTTGAAATCTGGATGTGTTTACTGTGCATCCAGAATGGCTGTGTGTGTCACAGCTGACCTCTATGTTAGAAATAAGAAGTCGTCTGTGCGCACCAAGCCATTCAGGAGCATCACCGTCGAGAATGTGCCAGACAAACTGCTAAATTCGTGAACTGTGTTCAGGTAAATAATACAAGAGACACAGCAAATAAGTCTGCACTTGCCAAGATACAATATCTCATGTTGACATATGTCAGATGGATGAGAGTTATTCGCTTGTTTTTGATGTGTGCATAAATGGTATGATCTTAAATTGATCATTTACATGTCTTTTTTGTCTCCACTTGTCCTGGAATCTTAAAATTGACTTAAATGTTAAATGTTAAACTAAGTTATTTTAGTTCTAGCTCTAGCTGTCTCCAAAAATCTCTGCAAAATAAAACAGCTGGAGCTGTGGACTTGAGTTCATGGTGGTCGTGGTGTGTGTGTGTTTTTGTATATTTACTTCTTATTGTTATTATTTTCCCTTAAAAGACAGGTATTAAATTGGGTTTTGAGTTAAAATCAAAATACTAAGGTATCCCTGGTTTTCACACTGACCTCCTTGTCTCTCAGCACTGGTGCACCTGTCTCGGAGAAGCCGCGGTGGAATACAGGAACACTGCTGCGTCTCAGCTCTTCCCTCTCAGCTGCTGTGGCAGTGTCAGTACTTCTCTCCATGTCCACCTTTAAAAATGACAATGTGAATCGTGCGCCTGACAGCCGAACAGAAGCATGAAACTGCGAAGCATTGTTGCAAAACAGGGAGGCAATTTCAGTTTAATTTTAGCTGTATGTTGTGGACTCTTTGGTTTGGCCTCTGTGATTCTGGAGATTCTGAAACACACCAGAGGATCACAGAGGCTTTAAGCCCTCACGCCTCGTCAAGGCAGAGTCCATGTGAGGGTTTTTTTTTTTTATTTTTCCTCATTTTCAATATACACGATCACATACATATATTAATATATATTATATATATGCATGTATATATATATATATAAACTTATTTTTGGTATATATTAGTTACAGTACAGTATATATGTATGTGTGTGTGATTTGCTGTTGCAATCGTTGACTTATTTATTGTATGAGTTCAAAGTAGTATTCAATTATCTCCACTGATGCCACGGTTAGCCACAGAGGCTACAATATGTCACAATAAGAAGAAGAAGGAGGAGCTGGGTAGCAAGAAGCTTTCCTGCATTCATGAGGAAGCGACAGCGGATGATGCATGTGCAATAGACGAAATGAAAAAAAGGAAGGAAAATGTTTTGCCGTTGCATTGTGTGACATCAACCGTGGCATCAGTGGAGATAATTGAATACTACTTTGAACTCATACAATAAATAAGTCAACGATTGCAACAGCAAATCACACACATACATATATACATATGTATATATATACATATATATATATATATATATATATATATATATATATATACATATATATATATGAACATATATACATATACATATATATATATGAACATATATATATATATATATATATATATATATATATATGTATAGCTATATAGCTATCTTTTGTGTGCTTCAAGTCATCAGGTGCTGCCTGTTGCGCTTGAAGACATCAACTACTTTGAACTTATACAATAAATAAGGCAATGATTGCAACAGCAAATCACACAAACATATATACATACCAAAAAAAATACAAATACAAAATTCAAACATTGCAACAGCACATTCTTTTCTTAGCTATCTTTTGTGTGCTTCAAGTCATCAGGCGCTGCCCCTTGCGCTTGAAGACATCAACTACTTTGAACTTATACAATAAATAAGGCAACGATTGCAACAGCAAATCACACAAACATATATACATACCAAAAAAAATACAAATACAAAATTCAAACATTGCAACAGCACATTCTTTTCTTAGCTATCTTTTGTGTGCTTCAAGTCATCAGGCACTGCCCCTTGCGCTTGAAGGCATCAAATGTTCTTACTGGCAACTTTCTCTTCCTGCATGTTTGGATGTATTCCTGGTATGCAACTTTGTGGGTGACCTGGGACTCTTTGGGAACGAGCGATTCCTCATCTGCGGTCCACTCCTGCCGAAAGTTGGCCGGCAAGCACGTGGCAGCCGGCACCGCTGCGGGCCTTATCTCATCCTGGTCATCGACCGCTTGGACATCTTCCAGGGGCTGGACACACTTAGTCGCCTCACTGGGAGGTGCTCGGAGGGATGGCAAAGGGGTCACACGTTTCTCCAACTGTTAAGAATATATGAACGACAATAGCTGTGACGACAACAAGCATTGTTATAATGACAATAGAAATAACAACACCTTCGTTTACACAGCAGCTTAAAAAAGACAAAGTCACAGGATGCTTTAGATAAAAAGAGCAGCTACTACTACTACAAAGAAATAAAGATGTAAATAGATAAAAAAGACAAATAGCATATCAAAAACAAGTGCTGTGGAATGACACGGACAGGCCAGCTAATGCATACCTTATACGGGACAGACGGATGCAGTCTCCAGATCCTGACATTTCTCACTTTTTCCAGGTTGAATTTCCCCAGGATGAGTAGCTGCTGAAGTCGGGCCTGTGACACACCTCCCAGGCTCATCTGCAGGAGAAGCTCTTTCAAGTGTACAAAGTCAATGTAAGCTCCATTCTGTATCAAAGCAACGCAGGAGATGAAGGTGAGTGTGTTGAGGAGCAAACCTCCCTTCATCTCCTTCGGGAGCCTCTGTAACACTGTTGCCATCCAAGGCATGCCATGGTCTCGGTACACCTCCAGGTGTTTTGAAAAGCAGAGGGAGCGCCGCTCAATCTCTGAGAGAATTTGAAGTGTGTTGGAGGCGACGTGAGACATTTGTAGGATGGACTGATCTCCGTGGCTGACCTGAATCCAGTCCCTGTAGTTCCACTAGATCCTTTTGGTGCTGCGAAGGTCTGTGAATTTGAATCCTGGGAAGAAGATGATGGCCTCAGCGGTGAAGCCTTGGACCAGGCACTCCACCACATCCTGCCCTGCCTCACTCACCAGGGTGCGCGCCCTGCTGAATGTGTGTGGGACTGGGAAGCTGTCTTTGTTGGCGAGGTCCTCGGCCAGTTTCTTGACATCGGTTCGCACCAATCAGCCTGCCAGGGGGAGTGTCTGCCTTAAGGGAGGTCCAGGGAAGCTGATCGTCGTAAAGATCCCCCAGCAGGACCCTTATAAGGGCTGCCCCAAGCACGGCCGGTCCAGCTTCCAAACACTGACACAGTGCCCAGATCCTCTGGATGCGTGTTTTTTGTAGCTCGTCCCTGGTCCAGTGATGGAGGGGAGGCGGGGACTCTTCCAGACTGGCGCTGTTGTGGGGTGCCAGCCCGATGAAACCCCTCTCGTGGCTCACGCTACGTTCATTGACTGTGCTGGTTCCCAGGCTGGCACTGAGGGTGTTGTCAAGGACTGACAAGGGATGGCCGAAGAAGAGATCCTCCAGGGCCAGCTCCGCCTGAAATGCTTTCCAAGAAGCGTGGTACCTGCCAACGCCCTCGCTGTCTCGCAAGGACTGTCCCAGGACGCCGGCCAGGTGGTTGACAACATTCCTCAATGTGGATAGGAGACCCTGGCCTTCCTCTCTGTCCTGGAAGGGCACCAGCAGCGCATGGTCAAGGAAAAGCTTCTGCAGAGCGGAATGATCGAAATAGTCCCGCGGGTTAATGTCAAAGGGAACATCTTTGCCATTCAAAACGCACCACCTGCTCGATGCGGCATCCCACTTGACACGCCAGGCGGCGGCTCAGGTCCCGGACGTACCTGAGGTACGTGTGTGCCCTGCTGGTGAGGGTGGTTATGAAATTTGGGTGGGACAAGCCACAAGTTACCAGAACCCCACTCACGGGGTGTTGAATGGCTGGCTGTAGTGAATGTGCGGAGCGTCGGCGTAGAGCTGGAGGAAAGTTACTTTGCCGGTTTTGACAGCACGCTCATTAAGTCCTGGCCTATGTCCATACCTAGATTGTTCAGTTTGACTGGAAATTGCACGTTTCGTGCATTCCCAGTGTCGTAAAGAGTGACCCCCCTCATGCCAATCAGGCCAAGCAGACCGTAACGAGAGAGGAGGAGATGCGTGTCCTCCTCTCTCCAGCCAGCACACCTTTATGGCAAGGTGGACTATAAGGACACCACTGAATCCTGGGACACCAAGTCGCTGATTTGCAGGATGTCAGTGTCCCGCTGGCCAAACTGCCCAAGGGTGGCGATGACGGTCAAGAAGTAGCAGCTGTTGGCCTTCTCCACTGCCTTGTCCAGGAGGCTAAGAATGAAGGGTTGATCCACCCTGAGGACTCGGAAATAGGCCAGGTTGGTAGTGCCCTGCTTCTGTACCGTGGGGCGCGACATGTCCATCGGTGTCAGGTTATTCAGGTGTCGGCAAAACTCGTCCGTCACGTTTCTTAGCAGTTCGGCCGCAAGAGGGGCATACAGACTCGGGTTTTGCAGCCTGAAGTCTGGCTCTGTGAGGCAA
>NW_022045164.1:0-67500 GCF_900880675.1 Sparus aurata | reverse complement strand
CTCTGCTTCATCATCCTGAACAAGAAATGAAACACGGATGGATGACCTCCGACCTCTGACCCCTGTGACATCATCACAACCCCCCACAGTCAAACACCTGGTCTCCGTCAGCTGCAGCCTCCATGTGACGGACGCAGACGGACAGACGTAAACAGACAGAGAGGGAGACTGGAATGTGGAGAAAAGGCGTGTTAGTGTCTCGTATCTGCAGAGAGTTTCTGATTTTCTCTCTTTGTTGCTGCTCGGGACGCTTTACCAACCCAACATGTGTCTATTTGACGTCCTGGGAATGAGACTCAACAATCAACTGTCTTTGTGGTGCGTTCAGGAACAGCTGGGACAAATCCTACTGATTCTACCTTTAACTTTAATAGTCTTTGAATTCTATTAATATGACGTGAGCTTCAGTTAGCTTTGAGCACAAATGTCCTTCAGAGGGAGACTTTTTACTCTGATACTCTGAGGACAGACTGAAGACGCCTCTGCTTCTCTCTCACCATCAGCTGCTGTGTGATGAGGACGGCCGGCCTGACGGCCTCCCTCCACAGCGTCCTGCTGTGATGGACCTGCAGGTCCAGGTTGCAGCTCAGAGACAGAGCGGCCGTCTCCACGTTACGCTGGATGTTAGAAAGTGGTCCTGTGACATCATCACGAGACAGAAGGACGTTTAAAGTTAGTGTGATATGTACACATCTGTGTGTGTGTGTGTGTGTGTGCACTCACCTCTGCACAGCACAGACAGCATGAACAGCATCAGGTAGGCACGTCCACGGGAGCCGAGCATGCTGGGAAACATCAGAAGGACTGAACATCTGGAGGAGGCTGAGAAGGCTCCGCCTACTGCGAACACAGCTGGAACAGATGTGTGTCACTGTAAGTGTGTGTTTGTGTGTGTGTGTGTGTGTGTGTGTGTGTGTGTGTGTGTGTGTGAGAGAGACGTCTCCTCACAGACAAACAGAGCTGCTGCTGCCAGCTGCAGGTCAAAGGTCAGCGGCAGGCTGCGAGCGACGCCCAGGAAGAGAACTGATGATAGGAAGTACATGAAGGTGAATGACGCTTCATTTCTGATCACTTCGAATTGTTTTCTGTTACTTTAATGTTCCAATATTTTCTTGGTGTTTGGTCTGAAGATGCTTTCTGTTACTAAACATACACCTGAGTCAGTGGATGTTACCTGTACCACTCACTGCTCCAAACAGCGCCCTGAGGACCAGGTGAGCCACCTGGAGCTCTTCTGATTGGCTGAAGAAAAATCCATAGACAGCATGAGGCAGGTAGGTCAAAGTAATCCTCTCCACAGCTGGAGGACAGAGACAAACAGCTGGACAGTCACACAGAGAAACTACAGACTGTAAACATGTAGCTAACAAAGCTGCTACAGCTAGCTCAATATTAACTCAAAGTTAGCAAACAGTTAACTCAAAGTTAGCAAACAGTTAGCTCAAAGTTAGAAAACAGTTAGCTCAAAGTTAGCTAACAGTCAACTCAAAGTTAGCAAACAGTTAACTCAAAGTTAGCAAACAGTTAGCTCAAAGTTAGAAAACAGGTAGCTCAAAGTTAGCAAACAGTTAACTCAAAGTTAGCAAACAGTTGGCTCAAAGTTAGCAAACAGTTAGCTCAAAGTTAGAAAACAGGTAGCTCAAAGTTAGCAAACAGTTAACTCAAAGTTAGCAAACAGTTAGCGCAAAGTTAGAAAACAGTTAGCTCAAAGTTAGCTAACAGTTAACTCAAAGTTAGCAAACAGTCAGCTCAAAGTTAGAAAACAGTTAGCGCAAAGTTAGCAAACAGTTAGCTCAAAGTTAGCAAACAGTTTACTCAAAGTTAACTAACAGTTAACTCAAAGTTAACTAACAGTTAACTCAAAGTTAGAAAACAGTTAGCTCAAAGTTAGCAAACAATTAACTCAAAGTTAGATAACAGTTAACTCAAAGTTAACTAACAGTTAGCTCAAAATTAGATAACAGTTAACTCAAAGTTAACTAACAGTTAACTCAAAGTTAACTAACAGTTAGCTCAAAGTTAGATAACAGTTAACTCAAAGTTAACTAACAGTTAGCTCAAAGTTAGATAACAGTTAACTCAAAGTTAACGAACAGTTAGCTCAAAGTTAACTAACAGTT
Organism: Sparus aurata; assembly: GCF_900880675.1. Taxonomy (NCBI): domain Eukaryota; kingdom Metazoa; phylum Chordata; class Actinopteri; order Spariformes; family Sparidae; genus Sparus; species Sparus aurata. The sequence goes on along the minus strand of NW_022045164.1, from coordinate 65,380 downwards.
AACTCAAAGTTAACTAACAGTTAGCTCAAAGTTAGAAAACAGTTAACTCAAAGTTAGCAAACAGTTAGCTCAAAGTTAGCAAACAGTTTACTCAAAGTTAACTAACAGTTAACTCAAAGTTAACTAACAGTTAACTCAAAGTTAGAAAACAGTTAGCTCAAAGTTAGCAAACAATTAACTCAAAGTTAGATAACAGTTAACTCAAAGTTAACTAACAGTTAGCTCAAAGTTAACTAACAGTTATCTCAAAGTTAACTAACAGTTAGCTCAAAGTTAGCAAACAGTTAGCTTCAGAAACACAAGAACAATCTAAAGATCTGAACTGACTGCTGCGAGGAGCTGAAGTTGCCTTAAGGTGAGTCATGATCCGTCTTCAGTGACAGGCTGGCAGACTGAGTCCTGTTGGTCAGTTGGTCAGTTTGTCAGTTGGAGCTTCTGGAAGCTTCAGAGTGACGTCAGGCTTCTTTGGTCTCCAGGAGACGTTGACGCTGGATTCAGGGAGACACAGAGAGAAGATGAAGCGAGAGGAGAGGCACAGACGCCTGATGAAGACTGATGTCAGAGTCCAGGTGAAGAGGGGCGGAGTCACACAGGCCATCAGGCTGAACAGGTGAGTTTACACAGGAGAAATAGTGCAGCTGTTAGCTAGCAGGAAGCCAACCCTGCTGGAAGAACCAGCCTGGACCAGCAGTATGTTCTAACATAACATATAACACAACAGGTGCTGCTGTTGTTGGTGGCTGGTCACTGGATTTGGTGCTGGTCTAAGCTGGTTTTCCAGCAGGGAATGCTAAATGCTAAAGCTGTCAGATATGTAAGGGATAACGTATAGAACTGCGGTCATTATCGGGAAAATAAGTCCCGACTGGACGAACAAACACGAAAAAAAACTTGACGCAGTGTGTCTTTTTACAATTTATTTGTTACTGTTCAAAGTGTTTTTCGACAACTCAGCCTTTTGCCAAGAGTTGAAAACACCGTATTTTCCAAGAATATTAAAGTTAGTGTGAAACTCATCCACACTGGAGGCCGAGCAGGACGTTTTTTCAACATGAAGTAGACTACAGATCAGCTGACGTCGCTTAGCAACCAAGGACGCTGGGGTGAAAAGTGACCGGACTACTTGCGGAGCAAAGATTTTAGAGCGCGGAGTGATACGAACTACATGAATGAGAGGCAGAAAGGCCTCTTTCCTTGACGACCGTCAAATATGCTTAGCAACGGTCTGTTACAGGAAGATAATTAACCGCTGAACGTTGTGAAGGCTCATTCAAGTGAAAGGAGCATTCTACAGCATTAAGAAGAGCCGTGTGATAGGAAGGTGCATTTACTCAACTACTGTACTCACATACAGTGTTGAGATATCTGAACCTTTTACTCAGATTTACATTTACAGCATTTAGCAGACGCTTTTGTCCAAAGTGACTTAATAAGTACATTTGTCACAGAGAGAAACCACGACATCACTGTCGATAGAGTAAAAGAAATATAGAAACAATTGTCAAGTCGTCATCTGAGGATCCTAACTGTTATTTATCAAAGATTCTTTAAGTCTGTAAATGCTGTGATAGAAGTGCAACGATACAAACGTACAAGTGAATACTTTAATTTCTTTCTTTTGTTGGGGGGAGTGGTGCTCTGTGGTGGAGGAGAAGTCTGAACAGAGAGTCTGGAGTCTCCTGCTGCAGACAGAGAGAGACTCTGCTGTCCTGATGTTGGTCGGCGGGTCACATGGGAGAGTTTGGGTAGATTGTAAACGAGGCGCTGCAGCGTTCTGGATACACTGCAGTGGTTTAGTTACAGAGGCTGAGAGTCCAGCCAAGAGGGAGTAACTGTAGTCCAGGAGGGAGAGGACCAGCGCTTGGACCAGGAGTTCTGTTGTGTCCTTTGAGGAAAGACCGGATCCTGCAGATGTTGTAGAGGGTAAATCTGCAGGATCGGACCACAGCAGTGATGTTGGGGGTGCAGGACAGTCCATCATCGAGGATTACGCCCAGGTTCCTCACCGCTGATGAAGGTGATACTGTGACGTCCTGGACAGTGACTGACAGGTCCATGTGAGGGCAGTCTGTCCCGGGATGAAGAGGAGTTCAGGTTTACTCAGGTTGAGTTTGAGGTGATGAGCAGCTGTCCAAGCAGAGATGATGCAGACATTCAGAGATGATGCAGACATTCAGAGATGATGCAGACATTCAGAGATGATGCAGACATTCAGAGATGATGCAGACATTCAGAGATGATGCAGACATTCAGAGATGATGCTGACATTCAGAGATGATGCAGACATTCAGAGATGATGCAGACATTCAGAGATGATGCAGACATTCAGAGATGATGCAGACATTCAGAGATGATGTAGACATTCAGAGATGATGCAGACATTCAGAGATGATGCAGACATTCAGAGATGATGCAGACATTCAGAGATGATGCAGACATTCAGACATGATGCAGACATTCAGACATGATGCAGACATTCAGAGATGATGCAGACATTCAGAGATGATGCAGACATTCAGAGATGATGCAGACATTCAGAGATGATGCAGACATTCAGAGATGATGCAGACATTCAGACATGATGCAGACATTCAGAGATGATGCAGACATTCAGAGATGATGCAGACATTCAGAGATGATGCAGACATTCAGAGATGATGCAGACATTCAGAGATGATGCAGACATTCAGAGATGATGCAGACATTCAGACATGATGCAGACATTCAGACATGATGCAGACATTCAGAGATGATGCAGACATTCAGAGATGATGTAGACATTCAGAGATGATGCAGACATTCAGAGATGATGCAGACATTCAGAGATGATGCAGACATTCAGACATGATGCAGACATTCAGAGATGATGCAGACATTCAGACATGATGCAGACATTCAGACATTCAGACATGATGCAGACATTCAGACATGATGCAGACATTCAGAGATGATGCAGACATTCAGACATGATGCAGACATTCAGAGATGATGCAGACATTCAGAGATGATGCAGACATTCAGAGATGATGCAGACATTCAGAGATGATGCAGACATTCAGAGATGATGCAGACATTCAGAGATGAGCGTCACAACGTGGCTGTTGGAGGAGGACGAGGGGAAAGAGAGGAACAGTTGGTGTCGTCAGCAGAACAGCGGTCAGAGAATCCATGAGACTGCAGAGCCTCGTCATCTAGTGTTAGTGGAAACAGAACCGGTCCTGATACTGAGCCTTGAGGGGCACCAGGTTCCAGACAGCAGGGTAACGTATGTAACTATGATTCATTAATGAACACGGGGCACCATCAACAGCCTTCTCCATGATTAGCTTCCATGTTTAGAGTATACAGGTGGAATACCTTCTAAAAGATATCCAAATCTTTTATTTATTTCATACACAGCACTTATAATGTCCATATACAGCAACTGTGACTCTGCTGGACTTCTTGGGGATTCCTTCTCAGTGCTTTATGCAGTGCAGGCCTCCTGGGTACTTTCCTTGCTCTGACAGAGAACAGCTGAGCACTTCTAAACAGGATGATGGTACTGCAGCTACAAGGCCTTCTCTTTGTTTCAGCCATGAGGAGTAACAATGTGAACCGGGTCAGAGCCGAGTCAGCCATGTTCAGCCAGAGAGGAGGCGAGGATCTGGTGGTTGACTGTCGAACACAGAAGATAAGTCGAGGAGAACGAGGACTGACGAGTGGGACGAGGTTCTGGACGGAGCAGATACACAGGACTTCTATTTCTGGCAGATGCCGTAACACAACGCAGTAATTCATCTGAATTTAGCACGGAGCAGACAGGAAGTCAAGCGTCGAAATAACAAACAACATCCAGTTACTTTCAAAATAAAACACTCCGTGTTGACACCTGCACACAAATCTCAAAAAAGAGACAAACACAAGCTCTTCTGCTGATCCTTTGGTCAGGAACACTTCCTGTTGTTGTTTTTATAACACAGACCTGTAACTGCGGTCGTGAGTGATCATGTGATTATCGTGGGAACTTCTCGGCCTCGTGACGCCAGCTGTCTACCGTACTGCACTGTGGCGGACTCAAACCGCAACCGGTGGGGATTGCTGGACAGCGGAGCAAAACCGGATCAGAGCCGCAACACAGCGACCCGTATCCAGTGGAAATCAGGGGTTCAGTCTGTGTTCTGCTGTCCTGACGCTGCAGCTGGCGCTGTACTGATCGGACCTGATGTTCTAGATTTACCTCGTGCAGGTTTAGCTCCGCCCTGCAGTCAGACTGTTGGTCACAGCTGACTCGGACAAACTGCCTGTTAACACTCAGCTTCAACAGATTCACAACAATTTACCCCAAAAGTATCCAGACAAGATGACATATTACAGCTAACGTCCTCACAGAGTGAACAGTGGATCTATATTGATTGATTGATTGATTGATTGGTTTATTAAATGTCAAACACCATGGTTGGTGCCCAGCCCTCATGGGCTTATTAGACACTAATCATATTCATCAAATAATCATTTCACAGATCTATAACTCTGTGACTCACCAGCAGTCAGCTGCAGCTTCTCCTTCCTGGACTGAATCTAGATGTTTTTGATTACTTTAGTTACTAGTTACTTTACAGATTACATGCTGAAAATTTTGCTCATTTTATCAGCAACAAACATTGTATCCAATAATCAATCGATGATCACTGGACCCATTGATCGTACACAGCACACACACACATGTACAGATGTGTTACTGGTGCTGATGATCCTGAAGAACATTTAATATCAGACGATGTTCAGTAATATTTTAACAGCGTATCTTTACGAGTCCCTCCCTGCTGATGTCATCGTTCCTCCTCAGGTCAGCAGGACGCTCTGGGCGCAGCAGGTGGAGGAAGGTCAGAGGTCACCTGTGTGAGGGAGGGCGGAGCCTGGTGGCGTTTGTGTCAGGGCTGCTGTTGGCGTCTCTGTACGGAGTCGCGGCTCTGATCCTGCAGAATCAGCCGCTGTGGTTGTGCGTCTACTCCACGCTGGCGCTGGCCGGCCTGACGGCCTTCGGTCTGGGCCTGTCAGCTGACATACGAGCCGACGTCGCCGTGCTGCTGCCTTCGCTGGTCTCAGGTCAGTTTGAGCCGTAGTGTCAGTCTGGACACACCTGTGTGAGGTGTCTTTACTTTATGTAACAGAGTATTAGTACTCTTACTCGTTTACTGATAACTTTAGTTACTAGTTACTTTACAGATTACATGCTGCATGTTGTAAATGAACTGATTTTCTCATCAGTCAGACAGAAACAGTGATTGTGATGATCAGCTGACTCAGTTTATACACACATGTAAATGTATTGATTAGTGACTGTATTGATCCAAACAATGGTACTTCTCTGTATCAGACACTTGAAGACTTTTACTCGAGTACTGTTCATATGACTGACTTCAGTTACCTTCTACTAAAGTTATACTGTTGTGAACTGACGGACTGTTCTCTGGATGTTTGTCTAAAGTTTTTATTCGATAAAGTTTGGGGCTCCTGATGAAAGGCGTGGCTTCTAAAGGGGGCGTGTCCTGGTCTGTTTCAGCTCGGGGGAGGAGCTTCCTCTTCTTCCTGTTCTGCTCGGTGCTGCTGTCCGGTCCTCTCACCAACACGTTAGAGAACACGGAGCGGGCCGCCGCCAGCCTGCTGTGTGGAGCCCAGCTGGCAGCCAATCAGACGAAGGAACTGATGCAGAGAGCGGCCACGCCCCTTTTCTGTAAGACCCGCCTACCTGCGTCATCACACAACAGGAAGCAGCTCTGGTGTTTTTTTTAGTTTTTAGTCCTGAACATTCAAAAGCTTTTTGCTAAAATACTTTGACTACTTTAAATTGTAATGGAGAATTTTTGTATTGTGTTTTTTCTCCGTTTAGTGAAAACTTGTTTTGTGTGCGTGTGTGTGTGTGTTTGTGTGTGTGTGCATGTGCGTGCGTGTGTGCGTGCGTGTGTGCGCGTGTGTGTGTGTGTGCGCGCGCGTATGTGCGTGCGTGCGTGTGTGTGTGTGTGCGCGTGCGTGTGTGTGCGTGCGTGTGTGTGTGTGTGTGTTCACAGCTGCGTTGGACAGGATCCGGGCGGTCAGCAGTAACGCTCTGTCTATCGCAGGACGAGTCCAGAACTTCATCGGCGCTCTGACCGGCGCCGTCCGCCATGTTGGTGAGCGACGCTGCAGTTTGACGTAGAAACATAAATAATATTTATCTTCAGGTTTGTTCGTGTTAAAGTCGCCTGCAGAGTTTCAAACACAGTTTGAGTTCCTGGAGTCTTGAAGTGGTCTCCAGGATATTATAAGGACCCACAGCCTCTCTCAAGGACCCCTGAACCTTCTACTGCTGGAGAATTCACAAGAGAACCTTAAACTTCTTTCAGCACCTCAGGAAACTCTACATGGGCCCATAACCTTGAGGTCTCCTGGAGAGGTTCTGGAAGTACTTAATGGTGTTTTAGTGACATTCCAGGAGTCCTTGAAGAGATTGCACTGAGGTTATTGGCCCTTTGAGGAAAAAGTGCTTAAGGAGGTTCTGGAATTTCTTAAGGAAGTTCTAGGAACCTTGAAAATGTTGGGGTGCTCATTGTGGAAGAGTTCTCAAGTAGGTTCTGGAAGTTCTTGGGGGCCTTGAAGATGTTCCAGGGGTCCTTAGGGATGTTAAAGGAGTGCTTGACTGGGAGGTCTTGAAGTAGTTTTACAGAGGAGTAGTCCTTGAAGAGGTAATAGGGTCCTTGGGGAAGTTACAGGAGTCCGTGAGGGACTGGTGTTCTTGGGAAGGTTCTGGATGAGGTTCTGAAAGAGGTTCTGGATGAGGTTCTGGATGAGGTTCTTGGAGGCAGTGAAGGAGGTTTTTTGAGAGGTCCCTGCAAACCTTGAAAAGTTTGGGAATAAATTGGTGTAAATATTTTGATAATAAAACAATAAATCTCAAACGTGGAGTCATGTGACTCACCTCTGACCTCTGACCCTGCAGCTCGCACTCTGAGGAACGTGCTCCACTTCCTGGTTAACATCGGCGACGTCTGTAACGCCAAACTGGGCTCTCCGTACAGGAAGTGCCGGCAGGTGTTCGCCGAGGCCCGGGCCGACTGCTCCGAGCTGCTGGGAGACTTCAACTTCCTGTGTGACATCGTGGACGGCTTCCTGCCGCTCTGCAGCATCGCCCGCGGTGCGTTCACTGACATCGTCGCCTCCCTTTCCTGTCAGAAGACTTTAAAGGAGCTCTGCACTGATTTGACCGTGTTGATGAAGGTGTTGGTGAGTCGCGGTCCTTGTTTTCATCTTTGCTACTGATTCTGTGTCTGTCAGCCGGAGAACTCTTCTGTTCCATCCCCGCCTACATCGCCGACCATCTGAAGAAACGTCTGGCAGCTCGTGAGTTCAGTGATTCTTTCTGTTTGAAACCTTTATTGACACCGTGACTGCCGACGCTGAGCCTCCGAGTCTGTCCTCCTACAGCCGCTGTGGCAGCGTTCGAGCGACTGAAGCGGGAGTTTGACTTTAACCTCTCGGCCTCGGTGACCTTTGACCTGGACGCCAACAGCAGCCGCTCTCTGCAGCAGGTGTCTCAGGACATCATGGAGGAGGTTTCATCAGAGCTGCAGGTGTTTCAGAAGCTGAGTCAGCCGCTGGTGTACAGCGGCCTGGTCCTGCTCGCCTGGTCCTTCCTCAGGTGCTGCTCACGCTCCAGTTCACCTCATCACTTCACCTCATCGACACAGCAGCTGGTGTTAATGTGTGTGTGTGTGTGGGTGTGTGTGTGTGTGTGTGTGTGTGTGTGTGTGTGTGTGTGTGTGTGTGTGTGTGTGTGTGTGTGCGTGTGTGTGTGTGTGTGTGTGTGCAGGGCGGTGCAGTACAGGCGCAGGTTCCTCCAGGAGCTCGACTTTGATAACATCTACATCAGCGCTCAGTTTGAAGAGCTCGACCGGCAGCTGACCTCAGGGGGCGGAGTCTCAGTCCTGCCAATCACACGCAGAGAGGCGCAGACCTACATCACACCACGTTAGTACACCTGTGTGTGTGTGTGTGTGTGTGTGTGTGGGTGAAGTCATCTGAACTGAAATCCACAAAGTGACCTGGAGTAAAGCGAAGCGTCCGTCCTGCAGTGTCGTTTCACCTGTCGGCCCGGGAGCAGCGGGCGGTGTTGGTGGGCGTGGCCTCGGTCCTCAGACACCTGGTGATGGGCGGCATGCTGGTGGCGCTGGACTTCCTGGTGTTCTGGATGCTGGACCAGGTGCACCACCAGGTTAAGGGAGACATTGTGGCCAGAGGTGAGACAACCGACCTAAGACCAATGAGTCTGTGATGTCAGTCCGAGCAGTGGTAACCATGGTAACATGTGTCCCATCAGCCCCGGTCACGGTGGCGGTGCAGGTGAACGGGTCCGGTTACGCCTCCGATATCTTCAGAGACCTGGTGGCCTCGTTTAACATCCTGCAGGGAGGAAACATGACGGTGATCAGCAGGAAGTGTCTGCTGGAGCCGTCAGAGCCGGACTACCTCACCTGCTTCATCCTAGGTACACAGGAAGTGACATCATCAAGTATTCATACTTTATTTCAGTAAAAGTACTGATAACACAACATACACATACTACATGTCCTGCACTGGTAATTCAACCTGAGTTAAAGTCTTCAGAGTAAAAGTAAGAACAGTAGACCCTCCCATGGCTGCAGATGTTCTGTATGTCCACTGGTTCCACTGGTTCTGAAGGTTCTGCTCTGTGCTGCAGGGTTCCTGTTGGGTCTCTCTCTGCTCGTCTCTCTGAGCGGAGGACTCGTGCAGCGCTGCAGACGAGTCGTGTGTGCTTCATATCATCCAGAGAGAGAGCTGGTACACTCACACACACACACACACACACACACACACACTCCTGTGAGACTCTGACAGCTTCCTGTGACAGCGAGCTCAGAGAGGATCAGAGGAGGAGACACTTCCTGGACGTCTGCTCAGATTTTATTTTGGAATGTTTCTGGAACGTTCTCAGGTGACATGTAGCAGAAAGAGTAAAAGAAGAAGCCTGAGGGCAGGTTGTCCTCCTGTAAGCCCCGCCCACTCCTGCTCTCACTGTCAAGGTGTGTGTTACAGACAGACAGACAGACAGACAGACAGGTGAGGAGCTGCAGCCTGTTATCAGAGGAGAGGAGCAGCTGTTGTGGGTGAGAGTTCACTGAGCAGAGAGGCATGTGAGGAATCTGCAGAATGAGAGAGACGAGGAAATGTCGACACGTCTGGACCTGCACCAAACCCCCAAAAAACACCCACAAGACCCAAAACAGACGACAAACACTCTGAGCCGCTCGGGACTCTGTGCAGTCCAGGAGAAGTCAAACAGGAAGTCAGTGTAGCAGCGTAGCATGGAGCCAGAACAGTCTCATGATGGATAAATGCACAAAAAAGGACTCACAAATGTATTTGGGGAGTTGTGTATATATATGACTCGATACACAAATGCATTTTCAATGCACACACAAATATGCTTCAATCCATATATAAGTTAAAAAAAATTCACATATAAAAATAAGATTTGTAAACATATTTGTGATGCGCACACAAATATTTCTTGTTTTAAATATGAGTAAAAAAATTTCACAAATGTACAAATCGTCAGTTATTTGCAATTTTCATCAAAAACATATTTGGAAGTTGTTACATTAATATATATAAATTGTCAAACGTGCATTTGTCTCAGTGCTTTTAATTTTCTAACCTCCCTGCATTTGTGTGCAGATTTTTGAGACTCATCTAGCACGACTCCGATTCACAAATGCGTTTTTTCTACAAGGGGGTCGTCTGCAGCCAATCAGATGTCTCACTCCTTTACAGCCAATCACATGAGTGCCTCCCCACGAGGGGTTTTAACTGACGTCATTACAGCGCGCAACAGAGTTTACCCATGGTTCATAGCGGTAGTCGGCTTTGCTCTTCCGGTTGAACTCGGTGTTTATGCTAGTGTAGCTGTCATGCTCGCTCTAAAAACCGGCTTTTAACACAAAGAAAGCGACAAAATGTACAAAAATCAGAGGTGGATACACAGAACGGATGTTTTAATAAGTCGTGAGGACAGTTCTCACAGTGCCTCACCCGTCAGTTCTCACAGAGTGGGCAGATGACATGAAGCAGTGGCCTGAAGTTAGCTACATCGACATAGTTAATTATCTTATATTTTCTGAAGGTGTTGACAGCGGAGAATTACGCAGTTACAAAAGCACAGAAGCATACAACTACCTGCACAGTAACAAAATAGGGAAAGTACTGTTGAAGAAACACAGTGAGTTTATATTTCTGAAGGCAGCAGTAGCGCCCAGCCAGAGTGTCAATCAAGCTAAACATACAGCTGGATAATGCTGAAGGAAAGTGGAGTCGTGGAGACAGGCGGCTGCTCGGACATCGCCGGGTTAGGGAAGTCATGCAGTCACGCAGCAGCTATTCTGTGGAAGATATTCTTAAACCCAAATATTTATTTTAGTGTCAAAGCCGCGAGCCGTGCTAGTCTCTGTTCCTCCTTCCTCAGCATGGCGTGTAGGGCGCAGGGCACGGACATGTTTGTCTAAGTTGTTGATGTACTACACGAGACGTTTCTGAAAAAATGTTCATGAATTGTTTTGGCAACCAACAAAGGCACATGTTGTACCTGAGCTCATTTTAAAAACAATTTAGCATTTATGATATAACGCTAGTTGTTCAGGGCTAGCTTAGCGGCAGCAGTCAGTCATGCAGTTGCAGGCAACCGGACACAGAACACCGCCAGCGGAAGTAGTTATTTGTCATGGCCGCCCCCATAGGCTGGACTCTAGATCCATATCATCCTAGATCTGTTGCGCGCTGTAATGACGTCAGTTAAAACCCCTTGTGGGGAGGCACTCATGTGATTGGCTGTAAAGGAGTGAGACATCTGATTGGCTGCAGACGACCCCCTTGTAGAAAAAACACATTTGTGAATCAGAGTCGTGCTAGATGAGTCTCAAAAAGTCTGTACACAAATGCAGGGAGGTTTACAAATTAAAAGCACTGAGACAAATGCACGTTTGACAATTCATATATCAATGTAACAACTTCCAAATATGTTTTAGGTGAAAATTGCAAATAACTGACGATTTGTACATTTGTGAATTTTTATTGCATATATTTAAAACAAGAAATATTTGTGTGCGCATTACAAATATGTTTACAAATCTTATTTTTATATTTGAATTACTTTTTTTGTATTTTTTGCATTTGTGTATCGAGTCATATATATACACAACTCCCAAAATACATTTGTGAGTCCTTTTTCGTGCATTTATTCATTATGAGACTGTTCTGGCTCCATAGCGTAGCATTACAAGCTAGCATAGCTCACAAATGAAGTATTCAAGTGTTATTCAGGTATGCAATGACAGAATGTAACTGAGTACAATTACTCAAATACTACTTAAGTAGGTCTACACTGTTGTGTTTTACAGATCAGTCAGCGTTCAGCCATGTTCCTCCTGTTCCTCGTGTTCCTCCTGTTCCTTGTGTTCCTCGTGTTCCTCCTGTTCCTTGTGTTCCTCGTGTTCCTCCTGTCCCTACTGTTCCTTGTGTTCCTCGTGTTCCTCCTGTTCCTTGTGTTCCTCGTGTTCCTCCTGTTCCTCGTGTTCCTCCTGTTCCTCGTGTTCCTCGTGTTCCTCCTGTCCCTACTGTTCCTCGTGTTCCTCTGTCCCTCGTGTTCCTTGTGTTCCTCGTGTTCCTCCTGTTCCTCCTGTTCCCCCTGTTCCCCCTGTTCCTCCTGTTCCTCGTGTTCCTCCTGTCCCTACTGTTCCTCGTGTTCCTCCTTTTCCTCGTGTTCCTTGTGTTCCTCGTGTTCCTCGTGTTCCTCCTGTTCCTTGTGTTCCTCGTGTTCCTCCTGTTCCTCGTGTTCCCCCTGTTCCTCCTGTCCCTCGTGTTCCTTGTGTTCCTCGTGTTCCTCGTGTTCCTCCTGTTCCCCCTGTTCCTCCTGTTCCTCGTGTTCCTCGTGTTCCTCCTGTTCCTCGTGTTCCTCGTGTTCCTCCTGTCCCTCGTGTTCCTTGTGTTCCTCGTGTTCCTCGTGTTCCTCCTGTTCCCCCTGTTCCCCCTGTTCCTCCTGTTCCTCGTGTTCCTCCTGTCCCTACTGTTCCTCGTGTTCCTCCTTTTCCTCGTGTTCCTTGTGTTCCTCGTGTTCCTCCTGTTCCTTGTGTTCCTCGTGTTCCTCCTGTTCCTCGTGTTCCCCCTGTTCCTCCTGTCTCTCGTGTTCCTTGTGTTCCTCGTGTTCCTCGTGTTCCTCCTGTTCCCCCTGTTTCCTCCTGTTCCTCGTGTTCCTCGTGTTCCTCCTGTTCCTCGTGTTCCTCGTGTTCCTCCTGTCCCTCGTGTTCCTTGTGTTCCTCGTGTTCCTTGTGTTCCTCCTGTTCCTCGTGTTCCTCCTGTCCCTACTGTTCCTCGTGTTCCTCCTTTTCCTCGTGTTCCTCGTGTTCCTCGTGTTCCTCCTGTTCCTCCTGTTCCTCGTGTTCCTCTGGAGGCCATTTCATTCTGTCCGTCAGCCAGCCGGCGCTCTGCTGTTCCAACATGTCTGTTTATCTGTGCATCACTTTTCACAGCCGCCTTCACCTTCACAAACACACTCTGGTCCTCATCCTGCTGTTTATTCCCCCTCTAACCTTCATCATGTATAACATCACCGTGTTGCTCAGAGGCTCCTCGGCAGCAGCAGTCAGTGTTGACCTGACGAGGTTCCTGCTGCTGTCTGTGTGTTCATCAGGAGAGGATCCGGTTCCTCCGGCAGCAGATCCTGGATCAGAGGAGGACGGTAGGAAGAGCCCTGAGGTGTTCTGCAGCCAGGAGAGGTGGAGGAGGAGGAGGAGGAGGAGGTGAAGAGAGTTGTCTTCAAACTCTCCTGCTGAGGTACAAACATGTCAAACATGTTTATTATCCTGAAGTCTGAAGTATATCTGGATCTTTTCAAATGAACCCTGTGTGTGTGTCTCAGGTTACCTGGAGGAGCTCACCTGTCTCACCTGCTCGGTCTGTCAGCAGTCAGCTGTCTGTCCTGTGGTGAGGTGGTGAGACCGGAGGAGGACAACGTGGTCGTCTGTGATGTCCCACTGTGTCCAGGTTAGAGCTGACAGTCCTGAGTCCTTTTTGAAACGAAGTTAACGATGTAACACAATCTGTTGGAACCCAAAGCAGAGGAAACTTGACAGGACAGAGGAGACTCGACAGGACAGAGGAAAGACGACAGGACAGAGGAGACTCGACAGGACAGAGGAAAGACAACAGGACAGAGGAGACTCGACAGGACAGAGGAAAGACAACAGGACAGAGGAGACTCGACAGGACAGAGGAGACTCGACAGGACAGAGGAAAGACGACAGGACAGAGGAGACTCGACAGGACAGAGGAAAGACAACAGGACAGAGGAGACTCGACAGGACAGAGGAAAGACAACAGGACAGAGGAAAGACGACAGGACAGAAGAAACTCGACAGGACAGAGGAGACTCGACAGGACAGAGGAAAGACGACAGGACAGAAGAAAGACAACAGGACAGAGGAGACTCGACAGGACAGAGGAAAGACAACAGGACAGAGGAGACTCAACAGGACAGAGGAGACTCGACAGGACAGAGGAGACTCGACAGGACAGAGGAGACTCGACAGGACAGAGGAAAGACGACAGGACAGAAGAAAGACGACAGGACAGAGGAGACTCGACAGGACAGAGGAGACTCGACAGGACAGAGGAAAGACGACAGGACAGAAGAAACTCGACAGGGAAACAGAATTAAACTTTTATTTAACAAAACAAACAACACACAACCCTTCAAAGAGGACAAGCTTAGCTTTAGCCTGCAGCTAGCTTAGTGTTAGCCTGCAGCTAACTTAGCAATGAAAACAATTAGCTGACTGGTACCAGAGGAAACTCTGACATCATTGGATGTTTTGGTGTATTTTCTTTATCAGAGATCCTTTATTGATTTGTCTGTGCAGAGGGCTCACTCTGGACAGATTTAAGGAACTGAACTTCGCAACAAACTGAATTTTTCTCTTTAGCTGAATATTATTTGAACATGTTGTAAAGCCCAGGATGAACAGGAGCTGTGAAATATGTTCATACAGAAGAGTTTAAACAACCGGCTGTTGATCTTCACACTCTGAGTTGTGACCCTGAACTATTCTATTGTTACTGTGTGTGTGTGTGTGTGTGTGTGTGTGTGTGTGTGTGTGTACTGAGGGAGTGTCCTACAGCTCTGGCTGTTGTTGACTCAGCTGAAGTGGGACAGATAACAGACTGTAACTGTAACTACACACAGACAGGAACACATTTAACCCTTCAGCTGCCGCTTACTGCACAGCTGACCTTTATCAAGAGGTCAGAGATGAATTAAAGGAACAGTTCACCCAACAATATAACCTCAGTCCTCCTCTCCTCCTCCTGATGATATAAAGTCCTCCTCTCCTCCTCCTGATGATATAAAGTCCTCCTCTCCTCCTCCTGAGGATATAAAGTCCTCCTCTCCTCCTCCTGATGATATAAAGTCCTCCTCTCCTCCTCCTGATGATATAAAGTCCTCCTCTCCTCCTCCTGATGATATAAAGTCCTCCTCTCCTCCTCCTGATGATACAAAGTCCTCCTCTCCTCCTCCTGATGATATAAAGTCCTCCCTCTCCTCCTCCTGATGATATAAAGTCCTCCTCTCCTCCTGATGATATAAAGTCCTCCTCTCCTCCTCCTGATGATATAAAGTCCTCCTCTCCTCCTCCTGATGATATAAAGTCCTCCTCTCCTCCTCCTGATGATATAAAGTCCTCCTCTCCTCCTCCTGATGATATAAAGTCCTCCTCTCCTCCTCCTGATGATATAAAGTCCTCCTCTCCTCCTGATGATATAAAGTCCTCCTCTCCTCCTCCTGATGATATAAAGTCCTCCTCTCCTCCTGATGATATAAAGTCCTCCTCTCCTCCTGATGATATAAAGTCCTCCTCTCCTCCTCCTGATGATATAAAGTCCTCCTCTCCTCCTCCTGATGATATAAAGTCCTCCTCTCCTCCTGATGATATAAAGTCCTCCTCTCCTCCTGATGATATAAAGTCCTCCTCTCCTCCTCCTGATGATATAAAGTCCTCCTCTCCTCCTCCTGATGATATAAAGTCCTCCTCTCCTCCTCCTGAGGATATAAAGTCCTCCTCTCCTCCTGATGATATAAAGTCCTCCTCTCCTCCTCCTGATGATATAAAGTCCTCCTCTCCTCCTGAGGATATAAAGTCCTCCTCTCCTCCTGATGATATAAAGTCCTCCTCTCCTCCTCCTGATGATATAAAGTCCTCCTCTCCTCCTCCTGATGATATAAAGTCCTCCTCTCCTCCTCCTGATGATATAAAGTCCTCCTCTCCTCCTGATGATATAAAGTCCTCCTCTCCTCCTCCTGATGATATAAAGTCCTCCTCTCCTCCTGATGATATAAAGTCCTCCTCTCCTCCTCCTGATGATATAAAGTCCTCCTCTCCTCCTGATGATATAAAGTCCTCCTCTCCTCCTGAGGATATAAAGTCCTCCTCTCCTCCTCCTGATGATATAAAGTCCTCCTCTCCTCCTCCTGATGATATAAAGTCCTCCTCTCCTCCTCCTGATGATATAAAGTCCTCCTCTCCTCCTCCTGATGATATAAAGTCCTCCTCTCCTCCTCCTGAGGATATAAAGTCCTCCTCTCCTCCTCCTGATGATATAAAGTCCTCCTCTCCTCCTCCTGATGATATAAAGTCCTCCTCTCCTCCTCCTGATGATATAAAGTCCTCCTCCTCTCCTCCTGATGATATAAAGTCCTCCTCTCCTCCTCCTGATGATATAAAGTCCTCCTCTCCTCCTGATGATATAAAGTCCTCCTCTCCTCCTCCTGATGATATAAAGTCCTCCTCTCCTCCTGATGATATAAAGTCCTCCTCTCCTCCTCCTGATGATATAAAGTCCTCCTCTCCTCCTCCTGAGGATATAAAGTCCTCCGATGTCTCCATACAGCTTGTCAGCTGTGATGTTCACTAACACTCTGAGCCAGCTTCACCTTCCATCAGTGTGGAGGGACGAGATGATTGAACTGGGGAAATGTTCCTTTAACGTTTCTTCTCTCTGAAACGAGCTGTTAATAACTGTTCAGCTTCATGTCTGAGTCGAGCGCTGAGGGGTTTCTGACAGTGGACGACAGTTTTTATAATATTTATAACATATAAACATGAAGTTAATTTGTTCTAAATCATGTTTGTTTTCCCACAAAGCGACTCAGGTTTGATCAGAACACCAGACCAGAAGGTGGTTTTCAAAGATCTGGACGTGGTGTTGGTTCGGTCTGTACAGATCAGCAGAGACGTCGCTGCTCTCTGAGCTGCCTGCAGTTAATATTTCACTTCCTGTCAGCCGTTCCAGCTCTCGCGTTTCTGTCTCGTCTGTTTTTATGAGCTGCTGCTGTCTTGTTTTTGCAGGCCTGTACTGTCGGCCATGTTTCCACAGTTTGGGAAACACGTGTGTCGTCTGTGCGCGACCTCCGACCTGCCAGGAGGACGGCGAGGAGGAGCGGTGAGTGTTCAGACCGATCAGACGACACAGTTACAGTTTAACGTGGAAAAGAAATGATTGAGAAGAAGAACAGAGAGCTCAGTGACAGAGGACACTCCTCACTGCTCTGAGATCTGCTGTTGTTTAAACCTGGTTGACTTCCTGCTCTGCTTGTTTCTCTCAGCGGCTCCAGCGAAGACGAACAGCTCAGCTCATCGTCTGCAGCTCAGAACTCCACTCACATCGCCGACCGCAGAGCGAAGAAGCCGAAGAGGACGATCTCAAACTGTGACATCAGGAGAACACAAGGATGTGATGGAGGAGAGAGTGACAGCAGGTGGGACACCTGAGCACCTGATCAGAAACATAAGAGACCATGGCTGTGTCTCAGTTCAGGTGTGCATCCTTCAGAGGAGCATCTGAAGGCTGATTACATCACAACATGAAGTCTGTCCCAGTCTGAAGCTCCTCCAGATGCTCCTTCTGCTCCCTGTTTCTGGAGGATGCACCGCTACGATCCTGCGTGGCCTCACATATCCCAAGATTCTTTGTGTGCCCGAAAAAGAAGAAAGAAAGAGAGAAAATGGCGACATCACGTGGCGTAGCTTGTCACTTTCTTGGGCCTGGGCGGCAGAAATCGTGATGTAAGGGTAAAACATCTGGTGACACAACCAGGAAATGCTCCAAAGGCTAGACCAGGGGTCGGCAACCCGCGGCTCTGTAGCGCCCCCCTGGTGGCTCCCTGGAGCCTCTTCAGAAATGTATGAAAATGGATGGGGGGATATATTTTTTGTTTTAATATGGTTTCTGTAGGAGGACAAACATTCTTAACGGTTTCCAATGCTGTAAAAATGTGCATAATAAATATTAAATTTCAACATTTCTGTCAACGAAGATTTGCGTCATAGCCTGCGACACACGTTTCAGCGCGGCGCCGTGCCAGGCAGGTGGCTGTTGTAAACAAACCGGCGGGTGTGTCAAGAGCCATGGATCCCAAAGGGAAAAACAGAAAGATAGCTGATGAGAACAGAGCATTCAAGGAAGAATGGACCGAATCATTTGCTTTCATTGCCAATGCGGAAGGATTGCCTGCATGTTTGCTTTGTAATGAGAAGTTGTCGAA
The DNA here is from genome assembly GCF_900880675.1 of Sparus aurata. Classification (NCBI taxonomy): domain Eukaryota; kingdom Metazoa; phylum Chordata; class Actinopteri; order Spariformes; family Sparidae; genus Sparus; species Sparus aurata. The sequence goes on along the minus strand of NW_022045164.1, from coordinate 47,754 downwards.
CAATAAAAAGAGTAATTTGGAACGACATTTCCAGGGAAGGCTAAATTTGCAGCCGACTACCCATTTGGGAGTGAGAGAAAACGTGCGATTGCAGTTCTTCTGGAGAAATTAGAGGAGAGGTAGATTTAAGAAGTGGATTGCATCTCCAAACTCCACTACTGCTGCAAGTTTTGTTGCAACCCGAGAGATAATAAAGCGTGGAAAACCGTTCACGGATGGTGATTACATGAAGGATTCATTCATCAATATATCAGAGCACCTGTTTTCAGACTTCAAAAACAAAACCGAGATAATCCAGAAAATTAAAGACATGCCTCTCTCCGCAAACACGGTGAAAGAAGGGGCCATTAAAATGGCAGGCGACATCACCAATCGGCAAATCAAGGACATTAATTCAGCTCCAGCGTACTCAGTTGCCTGTGATGAGTCGTGTGATGTGATCGATATCGAACAGCGGCGCTGTTATGCAGGTATGTGAACTCTGATGGGCCGCAAGAAGAAATGATCGAATAAATACCACTGAAAGGCCAAACATGGATTTCTTTACAGTATTTCTATAAATTAATCAATGCAACAAAACATAATATATTAATATTGTAATGGAAGTTAAACTTAAAGCACCAAATATGGTACAGCAGAGTAGTCACGTGGTGTGTCGTTCTCTCCAGGATGCGCTGCAGGGAAAATAAACATTTAATCATGAATGCTCATTATGCATTTGTAGCCTACTGAGTCATTTTGATATTAGGCTAATATAGCTAATATACACTTACAGCCTGTGTTGCCTTCATATAAGGCTTATATAAGGCTTTTAAGTTTTAGCGGCTCCAGACAGATTTGTTTTTTGTTTTTTTGGTCCAATATGGCTCTTTGAACATCTTGGGTTGCCGACCCCTGGGCTAGACCGTCACATTTAACAACGGCTGACGAGGTTAACAAGGTCTATCTGAAGGACTCGCCTTCACAGACCACAAAGACCGAGTCCTTCAGAGGATGCAGACCCTGAACTGACACACAGCCTCTGATGAACACAGTGTTCTGCTCGTGTTTTAACATCACGGCCTCTCATGTTTCTGCTCGTGTGCACATGTAAAAGAACACAGCAGAATATTGATGAAGCTGATCTGTTGCACTGTTGATCAGTCAGATATTGATCAGTTTATTACTGTGTGATTACTCCTGACTGACCTGCTGTCTCTGAGCCAGTAAACTTCTGTTTTCCCACGCTGGCTGCTGTCAGTGAAGCAGACATGACGTACCAGGACCGACCCGGGTCAGATGACAGCGATGCCTCCTTTGACTCCTTCACCTCACCAGAAACCTGCAGCCTCCAGAACCAAACCCTCCAAACTGTCATCATACACACCTGACCATACCCAAGACTTCCAGGACCTTCCAGGACCCTCCAGGACCCTCCAGGACCCTCCAGGACTCTGCAGGACCCTCCAGGACCCTCCAGGACTCTGCAGGACCCTCCAGGACCCGCCAGGACTCTGCAGGACCCAGTGCCCAGGACCCTGGTTTAGAGGTTTCACTGTGTGGTTCAAGTTATTAAAGCATGAAAAAAGATCAGATCTGGTTCTTTTACAGTTAAAAGTCCTGACCCACATTCAGCAGAACCTGGGTCTCGTCCAGCGGTCCGTGTGTGACCTGTGGACAAACAGTCTCTAAACTTCACAGGTGTGTTTGTGAGACCTACATGGGTTTGATGCAGTCATGAAACCAGAACTGGACCTGAGAAACCAACCCACATGCTCTTCATCTGGATCAGCACCAGGAGTTAGTGAGGTCCGTTCTGAGTCCAGACTCATGTTCACTGGAAATCTGTTCTGTAGTTTCTTAGTGTTCTGCTAAAGTGCTGACGCACAAAGTAATCTGTAACTAAAGTTATCAGATAAATGTAACGGAGTGAAAAGTAACTAACACACACAGCCTCGAGAACAGAGCAGGAGTACAAATACTTAGTTACTTTCCACCCTGCAGGTGTTTGATCGGACTCTAACTGTTCACCAGGTGTGTCTGCGCGCGCGCGTGTGTGTGTGTGCGGTGGGTGTGTCTGATCTGATAAACAGCCGCGAGACACAAAGAAACTGACTGAAAGAAGACAAACAGAGGTGTGTGTGTGTGTGTGTGTGTGTGTGTGTGTGTGTACAGTGGGAGGACTCTCAGCAGGAAACAGTGTGTGTGTGTGTGTGTGTGTGTCTGTGTGTGTGTTGTCTGTGGGTGTGTGTGAAGCCCTCCTCAGTCTCTCGTGTCTCTCGGTGGTTTCGGTGTTTTCGGGACAGCAGCTGCTCGGATGGCGACCAAGGTAAGAGACGTGGCGCTCTGATCGATACCTGATCGATTAGGTATCGATCAGGCTGATCGGATGAGAGCAGAGGAGCAGAGTGGTTCTGATGAGGTGACATGGTTGGTCCAGTGTCAGAGGTTCTGAAAGTTCGGACTGATGATGAAATTTGTGTGTTATTACGCGTCATGTGTCCGGTCATCACTTCCGGTCAGCGACGAAGAGTTTAAATGAGAAAACGTTTTTATTTAAATTCGCGCAGCACGGTGCGTTCAAGTACACCGAGACTCCGCAGGAAAGACGAACACTCAGTCAGACTCTCGGAGCAACAGGAGGGAGGAAGAAGCACTGCTGTCTCCTCTGAATGACTGATCAGGAATATATAACATATATCAGTAAAGGCAGGATCAATAATCACTCTGAAGGAAAGAAAGAAACCAGTATAATAATTCTCCATTACAGGTAGAAGTCTCTAAACTTTCAGTGAAGGGACAAAAGTATTTGCATCAAAAAATACTCAACGTACCAAAAGTAAAGTAGAAATATCTTTAATGTTTCTGGATTATAACAGCTGGACTCTTCATGACTCTGTGTGCTCTTATTTTGAAATGTGATCAAAAACCAAAACATTACTTTCTATAATAAATATTTTGTTATTTGTGACCAAATTTGTTTTTATGGTTCAGTTGAACAATCGGTCTCAGTTTGACTTTCAGCCACGCCCACACTGATGATGTCACACAGACTTACAACAGAGAACAACGTTTTTTCTTCAGTTTCACCACAAGTTTATAATTGTATGATATATATATACATATAGTATATACAGTCATGTGTTCTGACCCGGTGTGTCTCACAGTCTTGTGTCTGTCGGTTCACCTGAACTGAATGTTTCTTCTCTGTGTGACGGCTGTGAGGACGAGTGGACGGACGAGTGTGAGTCGTGTTTCTGTCCTCTGGATTCAGCAGCTGGTTTCAGATCAGCGTGTTTCCGTTGACTCGAGGCCGAGCAGCTCTGCAGCCGCCGCCCTGTTTCACAACAGCAGCTCGATCTGATCGCATTCAGCTGTTGAACTGTTCCCGGCCCGAGGCTGACAGCTGCTCGGGGCCCCTCACACTCCAGGGGCCACTGATGTTGTCATCGTTTCAGTATTTACAGAGAAACTCCCAAATTTTTGTCGACCCTCAAATTTCAACAGTTGTGAGTGGCTTGATTTAAATCTGCTGAGTCGAAGTTGCTGCCTGGTTCAGTCCTTCGTCCTCCGTCCTCTCTGACTTCAGTCCTTCGTCCTCTCTGACTTCTGTCCTTCGTCCTCTCTGACTTCAGTCCTTCGTCCTCTCTGACTTCTGTCCTTCGTCCTCTCTGACTTCAGTCCTTCGTCCTCTCTGACTTCTGTCCTTCGTCCTCCGTCCTCTCTGACTTCAGTCCTTCGTCCTCTCTGACTTCAGTCCTTCGTCCTCTCTGACTTCAGTCCTTCGTCCTCTCTGACTTCAGTCCTTCGTCCTCTCTGACTTCTGTCCTTCGTCCTCCGTCCTCTCTGACTTCAGTCCTTCGTCCTCTCTGACTTCAGTCCTTCGTCCTCTCTGACTTCAGTCCTTCGTCCTCTCTGACTTCTGTCCTTCGTCCTCCGTCCTCTCTGACTTCAGTCCTTCGTCCTCTCTGACTTCTGTCCTTCGTCCTCTCTGACTTCTGTCCTTCGTCCTCCGTCCTCTCTGACTTCAGTCCTTCGTCCTCTCTGACTTCAGTCCTTCGTCCTCCGTCCTCTCTGACTTCAGTCCTTTGTCCTCTCTGACTTCAGTCCTTCGTCCTCTCTGACTTCAGTCCTTCGTCCTCTCTGACTTCTGTCCTTCGTCCTCTCTGACTTCAGTCTTCTGTCTTCTGACTCAGTTCAGATAGAGAACATCTCTGCAGAAACAGTCTGACTGTTAGAAGAAGAGAGGTGAGAGGACAGACAGACAGACAGAAACACTGTGGACGTCACGCAGTCGGCAGCAAGAGTCGGAACAAAACGTCAGTAACATGTGGACTGTAAAACAAACTGCTGTTGACCTGCTAAATATACCTCAGCAACACAACTGCTAACACAATACACAGGATGCTTATCACAGCGCTAACACTATGACGCTACTGTGAAAAGTTATCTTTTCATGTATAAATCAGCTGTTTGTTGTTTGTGTTAGCTTGCATGCTAAAGCATGTTGTAGCAGCTCTGAGAGAAGCTTCAGTCTGTAGATGTGAATGATTAACTGTGATTGACTCACGATCACGTCACTGACTCATGAAATATGAACAGTGGATGTTTCAAATCAAACTGATTCTGATTGGCCGACATACTGAGTGAGTCACTGCAGAGATCCTGTGTTGAAATAATGAGTCTGTTCGTTAGCGTCCCGCCTTTTATCAATAAGAGACGCAGTGACAGCTCTGCACTGCACCGGAACTCTTTATACTTCTCCAGGTAAATGATGACTCGTCACATTCAGACTGAAAGTACAAAAATTCATTAAAAATGAATGAAGGTGTATTTTTGTAGGTAACAATACAACTTTATTGATCCTTTGATCAAACTCACAACCCACCCGACATGTAGCAGCTGTGACATCAGTGCTGAACACGTTATGCATCAGTCGTTATCATTAAACAATAGAATACATCATGGTTGAAGAGCATTCTGGGACTTGTAGTAAGACTCAGTCCAGCTGAAACAGCTCTGATCTGTTGATGGTTCCTGTGAGAAGCAGCAGAGTGAGACGTCTCCTCTGTTTCCCTCTTCGCTGCCTTCCTGTCGGGTTTTTGGGAGTTTTGAGTTTCTGGAAGCAGGAAACAAACAGTCGCATTCGTTCTTCTGTTCACACATTGATGGAGGTCATAGATACAAGTGATCAATCAGTGATGGATTTCTCTCCGCAGAAAGTTTGAAGTCTCTAAAAGGTTTCATAGAAGTCAATAATGTGAATGTTCGGCTGGAAGATTGATTATGTGATCCTTAAAGAGAGCCATCAGAGCTGTTTTGTTCCTGGTTATTGATCACTGATCACTGATCAGAATGACGGTCTGTGTTCTGCTGCTGTCTCAGTACTCAGATTTAGAGCTGGCCCTCAACACGTTGGTCACAGAGTTTCATAAAGCTGCCGATGACGGACCGACCATGAACACCACCCAGTTCCAGACCATGATCTCCAATCAGCTGCCTTCATTTGCCAAGGTAGGGCCATGACATCACAACTCATCCTCCAATCACAACACACTTCTGTCTCTGGTGATGAGTCCTCAAGGCAAGTTTATTTAGCACAACTCCGACACAAGGCAACTCAAAGTGCTTTACAGGCACAAATTACATTAAAAGGCATAAACTTTTCATTTAAAAGACATTCAAAAATGCATTAAAATGATATAACTCGGATCAAACCACACAGATTAAACCACACAGATCAAACCACACATGTTAAACCACACAGATTAAACCACACAGATTAAACCACACATGTTAAACCACACAGGTTAAACCACACAGATTAAACCACACAGATTAAACCACACAGATTAAACCACACATGTTAAACCACACAGATTAAACCACACAGATTAAACCACACAGATTAAACCACACATGTTAAACCACACATGTTAAACCACACATGTTAAACCACACAGGTCAAACCACACAGGTTAAACCACACAGGTTAAACCACACAGGTTAAACCACACAGGTCAAACCACACAGGTCAAACCACACAGATTAAACCACACAGATTAAACCACACAGATTAAACCACACAGGTCAAACCACACAGGTCAAACCACACAGGTTAAACCACACAGGTTAAACCACACAGGTCAAACCACACAGGTTAAACCACACAGGTCAAACCACACAGGTTAAACCACACAGGTTAAACCACACATGTTAAACCACACATGTTAAACCACACAGATTAAACCACACATGTTAAACCACACATGTTAAACCACACATGTTAAACCACACAGGTTAAACCACACATGTTAAACCACACAGGTTAAACCACACAGGTTAAACCACACAGATTAAACCACACAGATTAAACCACACATGTTAAACCACACAGGTTAAACCACACATGTTAAACCACACAGGTTAAACCACACATGTTAAACCACACAGGTTAAACCACACAGGTTAAACCACACAGATTAAACCACACAGATTAAACCACACAGATTAAACCACACATGTTAAACCACACATGTTAAACCACACAGGTTAAACCACACAGATTAAACCACACAGGTTAAACCACACAGATTAAACCACACATGTTAAACCACACAGGTTAAACCACACATGTTAAACCACACAGGTTAAACCACACATGTTAAACCACACAGGTTAAACCACACAGGTTAAACCACACAGATTAAACCACACAGATTAAACCACACAGATTAAACCACACATGTTAAACCACACAGGTTAAACCACACATGTTAAACCACACAGATTAAACCACACAGATTAAACCACACATGTTAAACCACACAGGTTAAACCACACATGTTAAACCACACATGTTAAACCACACAGGTTAAACCACACAGGTTAAACCACACATGTTAAACCACACAGGTTAAACCACACATGTTAAACCACACAGGTTAAACCACACATGTTAAACCACACATGTTAAACCACACAGGTTAAACCACACAGGTCAAACCACACAGGTCAAACCACACAGGTCAAACCACACATGTTAAACCACACAGGTCAAACCACACATGTTAAACCACACAGGTTAAACCACACAGGTTAAACCACACAGGTCAAACCACACATGTTAAACCACACAGGTTAAACCACACAGGTTAAACCACACAGGTTAAACCACACATGTTAAACCACACAGGTTAAACCACACAGGTCAAACCACACATGTTAAACCACACAGGTCAAACCACACATGTTAAACCACACAGGTTAAACCACACAGGTTAAACCACACATGTTAAACCACACAGGTTAAACCACACAGGTTAAACCACACATGTTAAACCACACATGTTAAACCACACATGTTAAACCACACAGGTTAAACCACACAGGTTAAACCACACAGGTTAAACCACACAGGTCAAACCACACAGGTCAAACCACACATGTTAAACCACACAGGTTAAACCACACAGGTTAAACCACACAGGTTAAACCACACAGGTTAAACCACACAGGTCAAACCACACAGGTTAAACCACAAAGGTCAAACCACACAGGTTAAACCACACAGGTCAAACCACACAGGTCAAACCACACAGGTTAAACCACAAAGGTCAAACCACACATGTTAAACCACACATGTTAAACCACACAGATTAAACCACACATGTTAAACCACACAGATTAAACCACACATGTTAAACCACACAGGTCAAACCACACATGTTAAACCACACATGTTAAACCACACATGTTAAACCACACAGATTAAACCACACATGTTAAACCACACAGATTAAACCACACATGTTAAACCACACAGATTAAACCACACAGGTTAAACCACACAGGTTAAACCACACATGTTAAACCACACATGTTAAACCACACATGTTAAACCACACAGATTAAACCACACATGTTAAACCACACATGTTAAACCACACAGATTAAACCACACATGTTAAACCACACAGATTAAACCACACAGGTTAAACCACACATGTTAAACCACACAGATTAAACCACACATGTTAAACCACACATGTTAAACCACACATGTTAAACCACACAGATTAAACCACACATGTTAAACCACACAGATTAAACCACACAGGTTAACGCCTCAGGACATCCACCCTGGTGCCCTAATGGACCAGACAAGGTAAAAATTGCATTTAAAAACAAGTAGAAACATTAAGAAACAAACATTAAAACAAGTAGGCTGAAGTAGAAAAGCTGTAAAAGAAACAAGACAATCAGAGTCACAATGCAGTTCAAAGACTTGAATTGCTTCAGTTAAAAGCAGTGGCCAACAGAAATGTTTGATGTCTTGATTTAAAAGAGGTGAGTGTTGGAGCAGACCTGTTTGTTCCACATGTGGCTCATAGAAACTGATGCTGCTGCTCCATGTTTACTTCTGACTCTGGAGAACCTTTTACGGCTTTATAAACCAACAGCAGGATTTTGAAATCTATTCTTTGATAGACAGGAAGCCAGTGTAAAGGTCTAAGCACTGCAGTTATCTGAACTTTTTTGGTTATCAGCTGAGGTTATGGGAGCTGAAGTTTACGGAGCAGCTTCTAACTGTCTCCTTCAGTCCTGCTCACTTCCTGTCTCCTGTTTGCAGACTGTGGAGAACGAGGACGGTCTGGCTCAGGTTCTGGAGCAGATGGGCGTTCAGAGCGGTCAGAACATCTCCTTCGAGAACTTCTGGGCTCTGATCAACAAACAGGCCGTCCAGCTGTTCGGAGCCACACACAAAGAGAAGAACATCAAGTGTAGCTGCCTCCTGCAGTGAGAGCGGCAGCACACCTGAGACCACCTGCGTCACCAACACACCTGAGCCTGTCTGTCTCTGTGCTGCCCACAGGGGGGCGCTGCAGGACCAGAGCCAGACAGGAGGACGCACAGAAACCACAGAAGAAGAGCTTCACCGAACAGCTGATTATTAAACTGCATGCTTCACAGAAAACATGATAAGATAACTTTTTAACTGACTCAGTTTAATCACTTCAATCTTTACATTTCTGTTTTTATAGACTTTTATTCACGTCCTTAATAAAACTGTGATGTTTTGACACTAACATGTGATGTGATGTCCTGATGTGTCTCAGCTCTGACGCTGCAGCGTGTCTTTTCTCTGTGTTAATAAATGTTGTCCACACTTTTGATATAACAAATCCATCACGCTGTGTTCAGTGAATTATTTGTTCCGAATCACAATATTATCTTTGATCTTAATCATAATTTTTTTTTACACAGCACTTTTCTTAACGAGGTTACAGGATGCTGGAGTCTGCAGACACAGCAGGGACTCATCGTGATAATAATCCAGTGCAGACGTGAAAACAACTCTAACTCTATAAAAACTAATAAAAGTAAATGATTTATGTTTGTACGTCCCTGCAGACATGAAGGACTCTGAGCTGAACAAACTGTAACTCAGGTCAGTTTCAGGTGATAGAAGCACATTCAGTCTCCTGCTGCAGCCTCAGGTAACATCCTGAACCTCAGGTAACACCCCAAACCTCAGGTAACACCCCGAACCTCAGGTAACACCCCAAACCTCAGGTAACACCCTGAACCTCAGGTAACATCCCGAACCTCAGGTAACACCCCGAACCTCAGGTAACACCCCAAACCTCAGGTAACATCCCGAACCTCAGGTAACACCCCAAACCTCAGGTAACATCCCGAACCTCAGGTAACATCCTGAACCTCAGGTAACAACCCAAACCTCAGGTAACATCCCGAACCTCAGGTAACAACCCAAACCTCAGGTAACAACCCAAACCTCAGGTAACACCCCGAACCTCAGGTAACACCCCGAACCTCAGGTAACATCCCGAACCTCAGGTAACACCCCAAACCTCAGGTAACACCCTGAACCTCAGGTAACACCCCGAACCTCAGGTAACACCCCGAACCTCAGGTAACACCCCGAACCTCAGGTAACATCCTGAATCTCAGGTAACATCCTGAGCACTGAGCAGGCAGGAGGAGCTGAGCCTGGTGGACTCATTACTTCTGTTCATGTTGTCTTCTTTTGTATTCTTCCTTTAAATCTTAAAGTTTAAAACCAGAAGTAATATATCAGGAGCTGTTCTCAGTGCTCAGCTGGCAGCTTAGAGAACGACATGACGTTACACTGACGTACAGCAGGGGGCGGAGCCGCGAACCTCCAGAAACAGAGAAGAAGAAGAAGAAGAAGAAGTAGAAGTAGTAACACAAACAGTAGAAGTAGTTTCCGTGTTGTTAATAGCAGTCTCAGTGTTATCAGCAGCAGTAACGGTACCGGGGGTCGTTTGTGGGACTTTCCGGGTCTTTTCATCCTGTTCGATGAGTTTGGAGCAGCGCAGTCTGCTGTGGCCGGAGGACCCGGATGTAACGGTGAGTTAAACCATCACAGCTACATTAGCTTGAAGCTAACAGTTAACAGCTAACTGTCTCCACCGCCTCAGGCTCTGACGTCACCAGCCAGTTCCAGCCGACACACCGCCTCAGTATAACATAACATTAAATCATGTCAGAATAATAATAACTAATGAAGGACAAACTGTAGTTCAGCAGCTGAGTGCCTGTTCAACAGACAGTAACAGTCTGTGTGTTAAAGCTGTCATACAGCATCAGAGTCATACAGCTCCCAGGTCAGTTCTTATTCCTCTCTCAGTCTGGAGTTCTGAGAACATCAGAGTCATACAGCTCCCAGGTCAGTTCTTATTCCTCTCAATTTAATTCAAAAGGCTTTATTGGCATGACATTTAACATGTGTTGCCAAAGCACAATCACAACAATATTAACAAAAATACTATTCAACAAAACAAAAGACATAAAACAATATAGTATACGTATAAAACATAGATTGAAAATAAAATGAAGAGAAGTTAGTAGTTGGGATATTATAACTAGTGATAATACAGATAAGTAAAATGATAATAAATGAATAAATAAATAAATAAAACAGAATAAAAATAATAAAAATAATAAAAGGAGATGGTGGCGGTATAAATGTCTATCTGACTATATTTCTATGTCCTACTGGTTGTCTCTTTTGTTGTGGCAGGAAGTGACATATTTAGCAGCCAACACTGCGCATTCTTTCTTTTCCCCCAAAATGAGGGGTAACTTCTCCCTTTCTGTCAAACCCCTGAATTCGGGGCATTGTTTTTCAAATTGTGGAAAGAATTCCTCTCTAATGTGTCTGTACTTGTGACACTGTGTTAGAAAGTGTAGTTCTGTTTCTACAGCTCCCTCATCACAGTTACAGCACAGCCTGTCCTCTCCGGGCAGCCAGGTCTGATAGTGTCTGTCCTCTCCGGGCAGCAGGTCTGATAGTGTCTGTCCTCTCCGGGCAGCAGGTCTGATGGTGTCTGTCCTCTCTGGGCAGCAGGTCTGATGGTGTCTGTCCTCTATGCAGCAGGTCTGATGGTGTCTGTCCTCTCTGGGCAGCAGGTCTGATGGTGTCTGCCCTCTCTGGGCAGCAGGTCTGATGGTGTCTGCCCTCTCTGGGCAGCAGGTCTGATGGTACCTGTCCTCTCTGCAGCAGGTCTGATGGTGTCTGTCCTCTCTGCATCAGGTCTGATGGTGTCTGTCCTCTATGCAGCAGGTCTGATGGTGTCTGTCCTCTCTGGGCAGCAGGTCTGATGGTGTCTGTCCTCTCCGGGCAGCCAGGTCTGATAGTGTCTGTCCTCTCTGGGCAGCAGGTCTGATGGTGTCTGTCCTCTCTGGGCAGCAGGTCTGATGGTGTCTGTCCTCTATGCAGCAGGTCTGATGGTGTCTGTCCTCTCTGCAGCAGGTCTGATGGTGTCTGTCCTCTCTGGGCAACAGGTCTGATGGTGTCTGTGCTTTCTGGGCAGCAGGTCTGATGGTGTCTGTCCTCTCTGCAGCAGGTCTGATGGTGTCTGTCCTCTCTGCAGCAAGTCCGATGGTGTCTGTCCTCTCTGGGCAGCAGGTCTGATGGTGTCTGTCCTCTCTGGGCAGCAGGTCTGATGGTGTCTGCCCTCTCTGCAGCAGGTCCGATGGTGTCTGTCCTCTCCGGGCAGCAGGTCTGATGGTGTCTGTCCTCTCCGGGCAGCAGGTCTGATGGTATCTGTCCTCTCTGGGCAGCAGGTCTGATGGTGTCTGTCCTCTCCGGGCAGCAGGTCTGATGGTGTCTGTCCTCTCCGGGCAGCAGGTCTGATGGTGTCTGTCCTCTCTGGGCAGCAGGTCTGATGGTGTCTGTCCTCTATGCAGCAGGTCTGATGGTGTCTGTCCTCTCTGCAGCAGGTCTGATGGTGTCTGTCCTCTCTGGGCAGCAGGTCTGATGGTGTCTGTGCTCTCTGGGCAGCAGGTCTGATGGTGTCTGTCCTCTCTGCAGCAGGTCTGATGGTGTCTGTCCTCTCTGCAGCAGGTCCGATGGTGTCTGTCCTCTCTGGGCAGCAGGTCTGATGGTGTCTGTCCTCTCTGGGCAGCAGGTCTGATGGTGTCTGCCCTCTCTGCAGCAGGTCCGATGGTGTCTGTCCTCTCCGGGCAGCAGGTCTGATGGTGTCTGTCCTCTCCGGGCAGCAGGTCTGATGGTGTCTGTCCTCTCTGGGCAGCAGGTCTGACGGTGTCTGTCCTCTCCGGGCAGCAGGTCTGATGGTGTCTGTCCTCTCTGCAGCAGGTCTGATGGTGTCTGTCCTCTCCGGGCAGCAGGTCTGATGGTGTCTGTCCTCTCCGGGCAGCAGGTCTGATGGTGTCTGTCCTCTCTGGGCAGCAGGTCTGATGGTGTCTGCCCTCTCTGCAGCAGGTCTGATTGTGTCTACCCACTCCGGGCAGAAGGTCTGATGGTGTCTGTCCTCTCCGGGCAGCCAGGTCTGATAGTGTCTGTCCTCTCTGGGCAGCAGGTCTGATGGTGTCTGTCCTCTCTGGGCAGCAGGTCTGATGGTGTCTGTCCTCTATGCAGCAGGTCTGATGGTGTCTGTCCTCTCTGCAGCAGGTCTGATGGTGTCTGTCCTCTCTGGGCAACAGGTCTGATGGTGTCTGTGCTTTCTGGGCAGCAGGTCTGATGGTGTCTGTCCTCTCTGCAGCAGGTCTGATGGTGTCTGTCCTCTCTGCAGCAAGTCCGATGGTGTCTGTCCTCTCTGGGCAGCAGGTCTGATGGTGTCTGTCCTCTCTGGGCAGCAGGTCTGATGGTGTCTGCCCTCTCTGCAGCAGGTCCGATGGTGTCTGTCCTCTCTGGGCAGCAGGTCTGATGGTGTCTGTCCTCTCTGGGCAGCAGGTCTGATGGTGTCTGCCCTCTCTGCAGCAGGTCCGATGGTGTCTGTCCTCTCCGGGCAGCAGGTCTGATGGTGTCTGTCCTCTCCGGGCAGCCAGGTCTGATAGTGTCTGTCATCTCTGGGCAGCAGGTCTGATGGTGTCTGTCCTCTCTGGGCAGCAGGTCTGATGGTGTCTGTCCTCTATGCAGCAGGTCTGATGGTGTCTGTCCTCTCTGCAGCAGGTCTGATGGTGTCTGTCCTCTCTGGGCAACAGGTCTGATGGTGTCTGTGCTTTCTGGGCAGCAGGTCTGATGGTGTCTGTCCTCTCTGCAGCAGGTCTGATGGTGTCTGTCCTCTCTGCAGCAAGTCCGATGGTGTCTGTCCTCTCTGGGCAGCAGGTCTGATGGTGTCTGTCCTCTCTGGGCAGCAGGTCTGATGGTGTCTGCCCTCTCTGCAGCAGGTCCGATGGTGTCTGTCCTCTCCGGGCAGCAGGTCCGATGGTGTCTGTCCTCTCCGGGCAGCAGGTCTGATGGTGTCTGTCCTCTCCGGGCAGCAGGTCTGATGGTGTCTGTCCTCTCTGGGCAGCAGGTCTGATGGTGTCTGTCCTCTCCGGGCAGCAGGTCTGATGGTGTCTGTCCTCTCCGGGCAGCAGGTCTGATGGTGTCTGTCCTCTCTGGGCAGCAGGTCTGATGGTGTCTGTCCTCTATGCAGCAGGTCTGATGGTGTCTGTCCTCTCTGCAGCAGGTCTGATGGTGTCTGTCCTCTCTGGGCAGCAGGTCTGATGGTGTCTGTGCTCTCTGGGCAGCAGGTCTGATGGTGTCTGTCCTCTCTGCAGCAGGTCTGATGGTGTCTGTCCTCTCTGCAGCAGGTCTGATGGTGTCTGTCCTCTCTGGGCAGCAGGTCTGATGGTGTCTGTCCTCTCTGGGCAGCAGGTCTGATGGTGTCTGCCCTCTCTGCAGCAGGTCCGATGGTGTCTGTCCTCTCCGGGCAGCAGGTCTGATGGTGTCTGTCCTCTCTGGGCAGCAGGTCTGATGGTGTCTGTCCTCTCTGGGCAGCAGGTCTGACGGTGTCTGTCCTCTCCGGGCAGCAGGTCTGATGGTGTCTGTCCTCTCTGCAGCAGGTCTGATGGTGTCTGTCCTCTCCGGGCAGCAGGTCTGATGGTGTCTGTCCTCTCCGGGCAGCAGGTCTGATGGTGTCTGTCCTCTCTGGGCAGCAGGTCTGATGGTGTCTGCCCTCTCTGCAGCAGGTCTGATTGTGTCTACCCACTCCGGGCAGAAGGTCTGATGGTGTCTGTCCTCTCCGGGCAGCCAGGTCTGATGGTGTCTGTCCTCTCTGGGCAGCAGGTCTGATGGTGTCTGTCCTCTCTGGGCAGCAGGTCTGATGGTGTCTGTCCTCTATGCAGCAGGTCTGATGGTGTCTGTCCTCTCTGCAGCAGGTCTGATGGTGTCTGTCCTCTCTGGGCAACAGGTCTGATGGTGTCTGTGCTTTCTGGGCAGCAGGTCTGATGGTGTCTGTCCTCTCTGCAGCAGGTCTGATGGTGTCTGTCCTCTCTGCAGCAGGTCTGATGGTGTCTGTCCTCTCTGCAGCAAGTCCGATGGTGTCTGTCCTCTCTGGGCAGCAGGTCTGATGGTGTCTGTCCTCTCTGGGCAGCAGGTCTGATGGTGTCTGCCCTCTCTGCAGCAGGTCCGATGGTGTCTGTCCTCTCCGGGCAGCAGGTCTGATGGTGTCTGTCCTCTCCGGGCAGCAGGTCTGATGGTGTCTGTCCTCTCTGGGCAGCAGGTCTGATGGTGTCTGTCCTCTCCGGGCAGCAGGTCTGATGGTGTCTGTCCTCTCTGGGCAGCAGGTCTGATGGTGTCTGTCCTCTATGCAGCAGGTCTGATGGTGTCTGTCCTCTCTGCAGCAGGTCTGATGGTGTCTGTCCTCTCTGGGCAGCAGGTCTGATGGTGTCTGTGCTTTCTGGGCAGCAGGTCTGATGGTGTCTGTCCTCTCTGCAGCAGGTCTGATGGTGTCTGTCCTCTCTGCAGCAGGTCCGATGGTGTCTGTCCTCTCTGGGCAGCAGGTCTGATGGTGTCTGTCCTCTCCGGGCAGCAGGTCTGATGGTGTCTGTCCTCTCTGCAGCAGGTCTGATGGTGTCTGTCCTCTCTGCAGCAGGTCTGATGGTGTCTGTCCTCTCTGGGCAGCAGGTCTGATGGTGTCTGTCCTGTCTGGGCAGCAGGTCTGATGGTGTCTGTCCTCTCTGCAGCAGGTCTGATGGTGTCTGTCCTCTCTGGGCAGCAGGTCTGATGGTGTCTGTCCTCTCTGGGCAGCAGGTCTGATGGTATCTGCCCTCTCTGGGCAGCAGGTCTGATGGTATCTGCCCTCTCTGGGCAGCAGGTCTGATGGTGTCTGTCCTCTCTGGGCAGCAGGTCTGATGGTGTCTGTCCTCTCTGGGCAGCAGGTCTGATGGTGTCTGCCCTCTCTGGGCAACAGGTCTGATGGTGTCTGCCCTCTCTTGGCAGCAGGTCTGATGGTGTCTGTCCTCTCTGGGCAGCAGGTCTGATGGTGTCTGTCCTCTCTGGGCAGCAGGTCTGATGTTATCTGCCCTCTCTGGGCAGCAGGTCTGATGGTGTCTGCCCTCTCTGGGCAACAGGTCTGATGGTGTCTGCCCTCTCTGCAGCAGGTCTGATGGTGTCTGCCCTCTCTGCAGCAGGTCTGATGGTGTCTGCCCTCTCTGGGCAGCAGGTCTGATGGTGTCTGCCCTCTCTGCAGCAGGTCCGATGGTGTCTGTCCTCTCTTGGCAGCAGGTCTGATGGTGTCTGTCCTCGCTGGGCAGCAGGTCTGATGGTGTCTGTCCTCTCCTTGTTTTCTCTCTGGCTCGGTCCAGTTCTTTGTTTTTACTCTGCTTTTCTTCGTCAGTCTTCCTCTTTCTTCTCTGTGACGTGGGCGATGGTGGGACATGTTTCTGCTCTGTTGTTGTTTGTTCTCCGCCATTGTTGACAGTTTGAGTTTGAATGTATCTGACCAGGTGAGCGCAGACACTGCACCTGCACGGGGGAGAGCTGCCCAGTACGCGCTGTGTGTGGGGGGGCGGAGCCCACTATGAAGTATGAGAGCCCAGGCAGAGCGGCGGCAGAGCAAATCAAAGAGAAAATCGATATATATTTTTTTTAATTGTCCTGGACCACAAACTCGAATTAATCGATTTTATTGATTTATCGCCAAGCCCTACCTGGAACATTATGTAAACTCCCCAAACTACACAGTTCAGCGTAATGTAGTTAACTAATGTAATTAACTGTACATTGCTGTAAAACTTCCAGCAGCGGTTGGTTACTGGTGTATCAATACTGATAACACACTCTAGTTTACAAGAGAAAAGGGCATTGGGCTTATAAATTAATTAATTAAAGAACATATTAGTGTGGCGCTCCCTGTGATGGACTCTGAAGGAGTTTTGTAAATTGTTGGAGCAGGATTCAGGATCCTGTGGGCCAATCTCTGGAAGCTTAGGAGACCAGGCCGGATGATGTATAGAACAGATGAGGGCGCTGTGACCTCCTGGTCTGTGAGTGAACATCACTCCTGGTCAGTGCAACTCAGCAGATGGAAGCAGCGTCAGATATCCTTACAGATCTCTGACAACCCGAGGCCTTCGACTGAATGTCTCCTACGCAGCCGGTCTCTGCTCATCTCAACTATGGACCACTTCATCATAATCCATCAGTGTCTCCTAAATCTTCTCCATCTCACCTGAGTGGTTTCCACAATAAGACAGTGAAAAAGTGGAGTGAAGCTGGTCACTGAGCGCAGGCAGGATGTTACTGTACAGATAGAAATGAACCAGTGCTGCTGTTTGTGTTGACATGAATACAACGTTCTGTCTTCCAGGACTTCTCTCTGCAGCATGGAGACAGCAGCAGGCCAAGGAGACTGGAGTTTCAATCAGCAGGTAACACAAGCTGTGGTTCAGGGACCCTCAGAGGACGTGTGGGGCTCCAGAACTGGGTCCTGTACTCCACCCTGATGCAGAGGAAGTGTGGTTGTCGTACCGCTTCTGTCCACCGGGGGCGCCAGAATACACAAAACTACAGTTCCTTAGCTTGAGTCCGCCTCTCGTCTGGGGGCCGTTATTAACCCTCTCTCTCTCTCTGCAGTGCAGCAACTGTGACGCCTCCTCGGCCAGATGTTGGTGCGTGGACTGTAATGAAGCTCTGTGTGACGCGTGTGTGTCGGCTCATCGCAGAGTGAGCGTCACCAGATCACACCAGATCCTCAACCAGCCAGCAGCAGGTCAGATAATAATCTGTTGGTCCCATCAGACTGTGATTGTTCATGTTTATGAAGAGAGACTCTTCTACAGAGCTCACAGTGTAAAATTCATGAGACTGTCTGTTGATGTTTTTGTTATAGACAGTTTGAGTTTTGATGACCTTGAACAACTAGATCCCCGTCCTCCAACACTTCCTTTTGTAAATAGTGAACAGGTCATCACAATCAGCTAGTTCCTTTATCTGACACATCTTCACGTTCCCCAGCTTTGTATCGCCGTTTCAAACCGGACGCTGGTCATTTTTAAGTTTGCTCCCATGTTGTTTCCATGTCCAGCCTTCAGTCCATGGTTGTATTTTCCATCTGACACAGTAAGAAGCCCTGTCACTGCTCCAGTGGGCTCTAATATTTAATCTGGCAGATGTATTGATAAGTTACCCACAGTTGTAAACCTCATATTTGTCTTTTCAACTCGCTAAACTGACACATTTGTTAAGGGAGTCTGGGGACTTTCTCCACAGGGACAAAGAAGTAGCCTATATTGTTACTGTTTAGTGTCTTTGTAACATGTGACATGTTTAGATCAATAACATGTTTCTTCTTTCATAAATGGAGTGTAAATGGTGAAATCAGTGTAAACAGTGTGTTCAAACAGCTGATCAATGTTGGCAGGTAAGACTTTAGACACAGAAGCAGACAGGCTGGTACAGACATGCTGCCACAAACTGACACTTTTTACAAGGAGACAAACAACTTCAGCTGAAAGATTTAATGCTGAATTTACAACAAGGACACAATGACTTACAATCTGTCACAGACACAGTTTCACTACATTAGAAAGATTGTTTTAACTTAACAACTCTTTAAATCACTACATTTGTTAATGGAGTCTGGTGCTGTTGTGGTGAGTACCAGACACTCCAGGTGCTGACAGTCCGACCACATGTCTGTCTGTTTCCTGTCTTCAGGAAGTGTCTCGACTCCACCCATCAAGTTCTGCAGGCTCCACCCGGCTGAGCCGCTCAAACTCTTCTGCTTCACCTGTAACCAGCTCACCTGTAGAGACTGTCAGCTCATGGGTCACATGAACCACAGGTACACAGATGCTCAGCTTTAAAATACCTCCTGAGTATCAGTGATATTCTCTTGTCTTCACCTGTGCGGAGGTCTCACCTGTGTCCTGCTTCCTCCTCCTCTCAGGTATCAGTTTGTTAGAGAAGCATTAGACAGCCTGAAGAAGGAGCTGGAGGTCTTGGTTCAGCCAATCAGAGCAAAAAGAGACACAGCGAGGCAGAGTCTGCAGGACATGGAGACCAGGTGAGTGTGTCATCGTGTTCAGAGCCGTTTCTCAGGCAACACATGTAACTAAGTACATTTACTCAAGTTTTGTAACTACTAAGTATGATTTGGAGGAAAAAACTTTTCACTCCACTACGTTTACTTGATAACTTTAGTTACTAGTTACTTTACGGATTACTCGCTGTGTTTCAGGCTGCAGGACATCGCAAACGTCGAGTCCAATCTGAAGTCGGACCTGCAGAGCTCTTACAACATCATCTGTGAACAGCTGAAGAGGAGGATGCACGTCCTGATGAACACGGCCAAGGTGAGACACACACACACACACACACACACACACACACAGCTCTGTGTCTTCTTCTGGTGAATCTAAGAAAGCGGTCTCATGTCGTTGGTTGACTGGGTCTCAGATCCAGCAGTGTGTCTTCCTCCGGTCCCGTCAGTCTCGTTGATTGTGTGTCTGTGAGCAGACGGTGTGCACGAAGGAGGCGGAGGACATTCAGAGGAAGATCCAGGCGCTGAAGCAGCTGCAGCAGAATCAAGAGTGGTTGACTGAAACGTCAGAAAAAGCCAGAAACACCAACGACCTGGTGGCTCTGCTCAGGTACAAGGCTCAGGTATGCGCACACACACACACACACACACCCACACACACACACACACACACACACACACACACACACAGGAAACACTTCAGACTGACCCCAGTGTGTCGTTGTCGTGCTGCAGTCCGGCTCTGTCCTCTGTAACAGTTACCTGTCCTGCAGGCAGCAGGTGTGTCTCTGCAGGGCTCCGTCAGGCTCCGACTGTAACACCTGGTCAGCTCTGTCACTATGAAGACGGCACTTTATCCATCCATCCATTTTCATCCGCTTATCCGGGGCCGGGTCGCGGGGGCAGCTGCCTGAGCAGGGACACCCAGACTTCCCTCTCCCCAGATACTGCCTCCAGCTCTTCCGGGAGGACCCCAAGGCGTTCCCAGGCCAGCTGGGCGACATAGTCTCACCAGCGTGTCCTGGGTCTTCCTCGGGGTCTCCTCCCGGAGGGACATGCCAGGAACACCTCCCGAGGGAGGCGTCCCGGGGGCATCCGAAACAGATGCCCGAGCCACCTCAGCTGGCTCCTCTCGATGTGGAGGAGCAGCGGCTCTACTCTGAGCTCATCCCGGGTGACAGAGCTCTTCACCCTATCTCTAAGGGAGCGCCCTGCCACCCTGCGGAGGAAACTCATTTCGGCCGCTTGTATCCGGGATCTTATTCTTTCGGTCATGACCCATAGTTCATGGCCATAGGTGAGGGTCGGAACGTAGATTGACTGGTAAATCGAGAGCTTCGCCTTTCGGCTCAGCTCTCTCTTCACCACGACGGACCGATACAAAGACCGCATTACTGCGGCCGCTGCACCGATCCGTCTGTCAATCTCACGCTCCATCCTTCCCTCACTCGTGAACAAGACCCCAAGATACTTAAACTCCTCCACTTGAGGCAGGAACTCTCCTCCCACCTGGAGGGAGCAGGCCACCTTTTTCCGCTCGAGAACCATGGCCTCGGATTTGGAGGTGCTGATTCTCATCCCAGCCGCTTCGCACTCGGCTGCAAACCGCCCCAGGACATGCTGGAGGTCCCGGCTCGAAGGAGCCAACAAGACCACATCATCCGCGAAAAGCAGAGATGAGATCCATTGGCTCCCGAACCAGATCCCCTCCGGCCCGTGGCTGCGCCTAGAAATTCTGTCCATAAAAGTAATGAACAGAACCGGTGACAAAGGGCAGCCCTGCCGAAGTCCAACATGTACTGGGAACAGGTCTGACTTACTGCCGGCAATGCGAACCAAGCTCCTGCTCCGGCAGTACAGGGACCGTACGGCCCTTAACAGAGGGCCCCCGACCCCGTACTCCCGGAGCACCCCCCACAGTATGCCACGAGGGACACGGTCGAATGCCTTCTCCAAGTCCACAAAACACATGTGGACTGGTTGGGCAAACTCCCATGAACCCTCGAGCACCCTGCGGAGGGTATAGAGCTGGTCCAGTGTTCCACGGCCAGGACGAAAACCGCATTGTTCCTCCTGGATCCGAGGTTCGACTATCGGCCGAATTCTCCTCTCCAGTACCCTGGAATAGACTTTCCCGGGGAGGCTGAGGAGTGTGATCCCCCGATAGTTGGAACACACCCTCCGGTCCCCCTTTTTAAATAGGGGGACCACCACCCCGGTCTGCCAGTCCAGAGGCACTGTCCCCGACTGCCACGCGATGCTGCAGAGACGTGTCAGCCAAGACAGCCCCACAACATCCAGAGACTTGAGGTACTCAGGGCGGATCTCATCCACCCCCGGTGCTTTGCCACTGAGGAGCTTACAGACTACCTCAGTGACTTCGGCTTGGGTGATGGATGGGTCAACCTCTGAGTCCCCAGCCTCTGCTTCCTCTATGGAAGGCGTGTCAGCGGGATTGAGGAGATCCTCGAAGTATTCCTTCCACCGCCCGACGATGTCCCCAGTCGAGGTCAACAGCTCCCCACCTCCACTGTAAACAGTGTTGGTGGAGGACTGCTTCCCCCTCCTGAGGCGCCGGATGGTTTGCCAGAATTTCTTCGAGGCCAACCGGTAGTCCTCCTCCATGGCCTCCCCGAACTCTTCCCAGACCCGAGTTTTTGCTTCCGAGACTGCCCGTGCTGCCGCACGCTTGGCCTGCCGGTACCCGTCAGCTGCCTCAGGCGTCCCCCGGGCCAGCCAGGCCCGGTAGGACTCCTTCTTCAGCTTGACAGCAACCCTTACTTCCGGGGTCCACCACCGGGTTCGGGGATTGCCGCCGCGACAGGCACCGGAGACCTTACGGCCACAGCTCCGGACAGCCGCGTCAACAATGGAGGTGGAGAACATGGTCCATTCGGACTCAATGTCCCCAGCCTCCCTCGGGATCTGGTCAAAGCTCTCCCGGAGGTGGGAGTTAAAGATCTCCCTGGCAGAGGGTTCTGCCAGACGTTCCCAGCAGACCCTCACGATACGTTTGGGTCTGCCAGGTCTGTCCAGCTTCCTCCCCCGCCAGCGGATCCAACTCACCACC
Source organism: Sparus aurata (assembly GCF_900880675.1). NCBI lineage: Eukaryota > Metazoa > Chordata > Actinopteri > Spariformes > Sparidae > Sparus > Sparus aurata. Next base: position 25,944 of record NW_022045164.1, on the reverse strand, counting down.
AGGTGGTGATCAGTTGACAGCTCAGCCCCTCTCTTCACCCGAGTGTCCAAGACATACGGCCGGAGGTCAGATGACACGACCACAAAGTCGATCATTGATCTCCGGCCTAGGGTGTCCTGGTGCCACGTGCACATATGGACACCCTTATGCTTGAACATGGTGTTTGTTATGGACAAACTGTGACTAGCACAGAAGTCCAGTAACAAAACACCACTCGGGTTCAGATCGGGGAGGCCGTTCCTCCCAATCACACCCCTCCAGGTAACACTGTCATCGCCCACGTGGGCGTTGAAGTCCCCCAGGAGAACGACGGAGTCCCCGGTTGGAGCACTCTCCAGTACCTCTCCCAGGGACTCCAAGAAGGCCGGGTACTCTGCACCGCTGTTCGGCCCATAAGCCGAGACAACGGTGAGAGTCCTATCCCCGACCCGAAGGCGCAGGGAAACGACCCTCTCGTTCACCGGGGAGAACTCCAACACATGGCGGCTGAGCTGGGGGGCTATAAGCAAGCCCACACCGGCTCGCCGCCTCTCGCCGCGGGCAACTCAAGAGTAGAAGAGAGTCCAGCCTCTCTCAAGGAGTTGGGTTCCAGAGCCCAGGCTGTGCGTGGAGGTGAGCCCGACTATTTCTAGCCGGTACCGCTCAACCTCCCGCACCAGCTCAGGCTCTTTCCCCCCCAGTGAGGTGACATTCCATGTCCCCATGGCTAGAGTCACCATCCGGGGATTGGGCCGCCGGGGCCCACGCCCACGACCGCCACCCATATCCCTCTGCACCGGCCCCTTCTGAACCCTCCCGCGAGTGGTGAGCCCACGGGAGGGCGGGCCCACGTTGCTCGTTCGGGCTGCGCCCGGCCGGGTCCCGTGGGCAGAGACCCGGCCACCAGGCGCTCGCCTGCGAGCCCCAACCCCAGGCCTGGCTCCAGGGTGGGGCCCCGGTGACGCCGATCCGGGCGACGTGCACGTCCTTGGTCTTGTTATATTCATCAGGGGCGAGTGAACCGATCTTAGTCTGACCCGTCACCTAGGACCTGTTTGCCTTGGGAGACCCTACCAGGGGCATTAAGCCCCGGACAACATAGCTCCTAGGATCATTCGGGTGCTCAAACCCCTCCACCACGATAAGGTGCCGGTTCAAGGAGGAGGACGGCACTTTAATTATTTCTAAATAAATTACACAATATGACGTACAAACAGAAAAAAAAATGATGAAAACAAGTCAGTGAGATTAACAAATGAAGGAGAGATGATCGGGACCAGAACACACCCGCCCGACTCATCGCCCCAAAACAAGGCATCAGCAGACGGACGAAGGAAACGAGGAGACAAACGTCACGTCAGTAACGGAACAGATCCGTCTGATCGTCTGGTCGTCTGTTTCTGTCTGCAGGTCGAGTCTGCGCTGAAGAAACTGGACGATCAGAACGTGTCTCCTCCATCGTTGATGCCTCAGCTGATCATCGTCACCAACAAGAGTTTCCTGCAGATCATTCTGAACTTTGGTGAGGCGACATGTTGTCTGTGTGTTACTGTCTCTCTGTTTCATGTCACACTTCTCTGTACTTGTTGCTGAAGTTTAGTCTGGAGGCTTAATGGATGTGGATGTCAATCACCATGGAAACAGTGGAAGCTTTGAAGCAGACCTATTGAACTGGCGGCCTGTAATGATGATGTCATCATTTATTTTTACAAATTAAATTAAAGGACTGATCAAACACTAACATGTCTCGGGTGCTGACGGAGGGCGACAGGTGGATGCTGAATGGTTTAACTTCACATGAGCTGACCCTGGTGATGTCACATCTTTTCTCATTTTTCTGATTGGCTAGCGTAACAAAGTCACACACTCAGGTGTTCTACCTGCTGCTGACTCCATATTTGTGTTTCCAGGTGAACTCGATGTGTCTTGGATCCCCTTCTCTGTTGACAGAGACACCACCTCTGCAGCCACTGCCTCCTGTGGACTCCGCCCCCAAACCAGCTCCACTGTTAACACCATCTCACCTGGTCCACCTGGTCCACTGAACTCTTCTTCATCCAGTCCATTGTGTCTTCCTCCCTCCATCTTAAGCATCAACTTATCCAGCACTCCCCTGACTATGCCCAGCACAGTCACCTGCACTCCAGCTGTCAAACAGCTGTCCTCCTCACCTGTGGTGACGGTTTCTCTCCCTGGATCCAACCAGAGACAGGTGCAGCCAAAGAACCCTGTTCAGTCTGTCTGTACGTCTGTGAACCTGCAGCCAGTCACCTTCTGTTTACCTCCTCAACCTCCCAACAAAACCTTCCTTGAATTCCGCAAACGCCGGCTGGTCCTGAACCGACCCGCTGCTCCCCAACAGACACAAACCCCGGTCCTGCTCACCAACAATCAGCAGGTGTTCCAGGTGTTACCTGTGATGCTCAGTAAGGCTCCATCCTACACCATTGGGCAGAAACAAAATGGCAGTGGTAAGGTACTTCCTGTAGCGGCCGCCGCCTCCACCATCACTCCTCCCACCTCCACATACTCTGCATCCTCCTGTAAGCCCCTCCCTCAAACTAGCACCACCAATGACTTATCCTCATCCAGTCCGTTGTGTCTTACTCCATCCTGTTCCTCAGCTGTCACTCTGCCCACCTCCACCTACAGGCCCCTCCCCCACACTGCCATCCCCTCACCTGTTCCAGTGAACCATCTCGCTACATCACAGACCACCTCTGATCCCACGCTGCCTCGTCAGACGGCGACCGACAGCGACCTCCAGCCTCTGAGGGATCAGATTGTGACCCCCAGCGGCCCCGTGTCCCTCCTCCAGTGTCTCACCTCTGTCTTTCCTGGCTCCTCCTCTCAGAGTCCGGTGGTGAGGGCGGTGGCGGACTCCGCCTGCGATCTCAGCGCTCAGCAGGTGACAGCGCGGCAGCCAGTGGAGAACGAGCCGACGTCCACGATGTATGAAGAGACCGAACCTGCAGCCAAACCAGCTGAACTATCAGACGCAGAAGAAGACACACACGGCAGTCTGAGCCAATCACAGCTGCCGCTGGTCCGTGTGCCTGAGTCTCCGCCCCGCCCCGCACGCCTTGGTGAGGAAGAGGAGCTCCACCTGGAGATGAGAGAGGACAGTCAGGTAGGAGCTCACCTGTGAATACTGACGTTCAGGTTAAAGGTGCAATATGTAAAAACATTCAGAAATTAATGAAGATTATCAACAGAAAATTACAGATTTGACACAATGTCAGAGACATCAGATGGTTTGTGTGATGGCTGTCATAATGTTTCCACCAGGTATGTTGTGTATGTCTGGGCTCATCCAGATGTTCCTCCCTGCTCTGTTACAGTCCCGTGCTGATGATGTCACAAATGATGTCATCGAGCCGCAGTCATCCCCAGAGTCTCCTGTGACTCTGCAGATAGTCAGCTGCTCCGCCTGCGGGTCCTCGTACGGATCAATAATCTGTTCAGCCTGCGGACGAGGATACCACCGAGACTGCCACGTTCCTCCTGTTGGACCCGACATCCGGTACTGACCGATGAACTGCCGTCAAACGTCTCGACTCACCTGCATGGAATCGGACCGACCAGCAGAGAAATTCTGCTGCTGAATCTGATATTTTAAAGCTTTGGGTGAAAATGAGTCTCGATGTCTCTTTACCCTCATCTTTGTCTTACAGGTCGGTGTGGCTCTGCTCTCTGTGTCAGGACCTGTCGGACCCCTCAGACCCCTACAGCTCTGACAGACCACAAAGACCTCCAGGTCCTGGTCTCAGCCTGCTGGACCAGAGGGTCAGACACACACACACACACACACACACACACACACACACACACACTGCTGACTTCTGAATGGATCTGGTTCTGACTGCAGAACGAGTCACTCGACGCTCAGAAACATGAATCCACTGTTCAACAGACGCTTCAGCTTTAGATCACATGACATTTACACAGTTGGGCGTCAAACTGGCTTCAGAGTTTTGGATCTCGGTCCAACATTTCCCAACAGAACAACTTCTTCAGAGTCTCTTTGAGTCAGAGAAAATCACTGCAGATGTTCAGTCTGTTGTAATAGAAGTTATTGTGTTCTGCAGCCCTGAGAAACACTGAGACTGTGTGTGTGTGTGTGTGTGTGTGTGTGTTACAGAAGTGTGAGAGTCTGCTGCTGCATGTGAAGGTCGAAGGCTGCGGTCGACTGTCTGAGGTCAGTGTGACATCACAACTTCAACACAATGTTCACACTTTATTCTTCTTCACTCTTTCAGTCCGCACGCACACACAGCTGTAACTGTAGAGCTGATGTAACTGAATGACAGATTACTTCTGCTTCAAAGTAACTAAACAGGTCAGAGTATCTCAGACGACATGTACACATACTTTTACTCCTCTACATTCGTCTCCTGTATCTATAGATAGATTAGATCTGGTTTACGAGTGACGCTCACAGACTGAGTTAAAGTGAAACTCTCGCCAGAAAGCAACTGAGGCTTTATTTGTGACTGAATATGAGTCAAACCTTCGTGTAAAAGCATAATTACAATGAAAGAGGCACTTTTAAGATTTACCGTAGTTTCGTTTTCAGGTCAAACTGATTTTCAGTGGGAGTGCTACGGGAACTTTTACGATAGCATCACAATCTCTCTGTTTAAAACAGTAAGAAGTCTCGACACAACATGAAACTTTGCTGGTAGCATCACCAGGGTCTCTACACATGAACACCAGCATTGAGAACATTGTTTGTGTACACAGAGTTTACTAAAAAGAAGGTTTTTGAACTACTCACTACTACTGTCAAGGAAGACAAAAAGTGTTGATCCTCGAGCGCGACCTGACAGGCAGGAGGTCAGCCATTACTCTCCTGCCTTTCAGGCAGATTTTGATGCTAGCGTGCCAGTTCCCCTGCACTCCATCGAAAATTAGCTCGCCCGAAATCGAAACTACAGTAAATCTTAAAAGTGCCTCTTTCTCATAATTATGCTTTTACATGAAGGTTTGACTCATATTCAGTCACAAATAAAGACTCGGTTGCTTTTTTGGCGAGAGTTTCACTTTAAGTAATAAGAGATAAACACAGAAACATTAAAAACAAAGTTTTGAGTTCAGGTTTCTTCTTGATAATATTTCAGATCCTCCAGTAGGATTTAGTTCTGCTGACGTTTTGTTATGATTTGAGTGAATGATCCATAATTAAACCGTCTGCTGGTCTCATGACATCAGACAGAAGACGACGGAAGCCTGCAGGGACACAAAACTGTCAGCGGGACTTTATCTGAAGTAATGCAGCTCTGTGTCCTCTCTGTGTCCGCTCAGACTCAGTTCAGACTCAGCTCAGACTCAGTTCAGACTCAGCTCAGACTCAGCTCAGACTCAGCTCAGACTCAGCTCAGACTCAGCTCAGACTCAGCTCAGACTCAGTTCAGACTCAGCTCAGACTCAGTTCAGACTCAGCTCAGACTCAGTTCAGACTCAGCTCAGACTCAGCTCAGACTCAGCTCAGACTCAGTTCAGACTCAGTTCAGACTCAGCTCAGACTCAGTTCAGACTCAGTTCAGACTCAGTTCAGACTCAGCTCAGACTCAGTTCAGACTCAGTTCAGACTCAGCTCAGACTCAGTTCAGACTCAGTTCAGACTCAGCTCCACTCTACGTCTGTTGTAAAGCTGCAGCAGCTGAAATGGTTCCATGGAGTGTCACCGTCACGGTCTCAGCAGACGTGACGTGACGTGACGTGACGTGACGTGACGTGACGTGACGTGACGTGACGTGACGTGACGTGACGTGACGTGACGTACAGCAGCAGCTGACACGACGCATCACGTAGGAGGAGAAGTTTTGATAATGTCTGTGTGAACATGTGACATCAGACAGGACGTGGTCGTGTCGGCAGCAACACCTGGTTGGTGTGTCACAGTCAGCGGGTGCAGCTGGTTGCAGCAGAGCATCACTACGTCACTGTGTGTTGTAGTTTCACCACACGGTGTCACTGTTGTCGTGTGAGCTGATCTCACCTCATCACGACGCTTCGTCCTGTTTCACATCCCTGCTTGTTGTTTGTTGCTGAGCGATAGTGGACAGTTATTGATGATCGGCCACAGGAAGTGAACACATCATTTTCTGTGTCAGTACTTTTGTTGGTTTGGACGTTAAGATGTTCGTCAGGTCACAGTTCTGGTGGAACACAGAGCTGCTTCCACAGCACGCTGACGTCACAGCTGCTCCGCCGTGTGACAGGTCAGCAGGCGGAGCTTCAGCAGGACCAGCTGCAGCCTCAGCAGCGATGATGATGGTGCTGATGTGTTTTCTTGCAGTGTGGTTCTGTTCGGTCCGACCTGGAGTTGATCTCAAAGCGTCTGACTCTTCATCCTTCGTATCAGACGGCTGCAGAGTTCCTGTCTGACGTCTGGAGGCTCTTTGAAGACATGAAGGTGCAGAATCATAACGATGTTTCAGTTTAAATACCAACAGATGAGTGACATCATCGACCTCTGAACTCTGAGACCAGCGTTAAGATGAAAGGATGATGTGAACAGTCTGTATATTTATTGACATATTTTCTCAGGTAATTAATTGAGTAGCTGACTTGAATTCCTTGAGAACGCCTCTGATCGTGTTGCTTCTGCACATTTCCACATGAACCCGTCATAGAGAAGCCGTCGGGCCTGTCGGAGGTTCTGACTCTGCTGACAGTTGGTTTGATTGATGAGACAAACTGAATTATTATTTTACACACTAACAACTCAGCTGAACCTTTCTTCTTGTAAAGTTTAACATTAGAATAATAACTGTAATCAGGCTGACAGCAGCAACATCAACACGTTTCTCATCATTTAAACGGAAGGCTTTTAATTTGAAAGCGATGCAGGAAGTGTTGAGTTAGTATCAGCAGTGTGATGCAGTGACTCCAACAGGAGCAGTGGATCAGAACCCGCTCGATCACTCTCTGTGTGTTTTCAGGACGACGACGGTTCAAAGAAGCTGCGAGAGAGTTTTCAGAGCCGGCTGAAGCAGACTTTGAGTCCAGAGCTTCATCTTCCGGTCCTGACGCCAGCGAGCAGCGGAAACAGTGACCGAGATGACGGACGGGGGTCAAAGGTCAAGTCACCGGAACAGGACGTGATGACCCGTGAGTCCAAACTGACAGTCATCAAGAACCGGCTGAGAGAGCTTATGCCTCTCCGGCATCCGGACCAAAGAGGACAGAAGCGGAGGCCGGACCTCATCCTCCCCCAGGATCACATGTCCAAACAGCTCAGAGCGAGTCCACCTGTGACCTCCCAGCAGCCAATCACAAGCCTCCATGGCCTCCCACCTGTGGATGATTAAACATGTGACTGAGCTGAGCTCCTCTGACGGGGCGCCACAGATTATTGGCTCTGATTCGATTCTGTATCAGAGTTTTACCTCCCTGCCTCTCTGTCTCTATTCACCTGTGTGCCCCGCCCACAACACACCTGAGTGGTTACACGTCACACGAGTAATAGCCAATCAGCACTGAAGGCTCGGTGGAGCAGCAGGACGTCTTCACGTACGCTAATGTCGAGCTAATTCGACACACACGCTCATTAACTGGTCCATTAATGAACCTGCTGACGGAGCGCTGAAGCCCCGCCCCTTCCTGTTCCCCTCACGGCCCTCATTGATCAGGTTGTCTGTAGTGATGAAGAGAGATGATGACGTATTGATCCGGTCTGAACTGTGTCATCAGTCACACATGATGTTTGTCATGAGAATGAAAATCCTGTGTCAGTGAGCAGATCACTGAACTGAACCAGAACCAGAACTGCAGTTGTCAGTGTGAGCTGATTTATGATGACGTTCATCTTGTTCAGAACCTTTTCTGACCCAGTTGGCTCCACGTTGGTTCTGGTGCTGTGTTGATGAGACGATGTAGTTCACTGAGCTTTAAACAAAACTACAACAAACTGACAAACATCACGTGAGAGATTCTGACCCAGTTCAACAGGATCGATACTTTATCTGTCTCTTCATTGGTTACTGTACCTGAGGAGGCGGGGCCTCAGCTCTGTGATGTCACAGTTACTTTTGACAGTACGAGTACAGTTCTGAGTTACTTTGAGTTTAAACTTTATACTTCTGCTCACTTCAGGATGGAGGCAAATATATTTTTACTGCACTACATTTATCTGTTTAGTCACTTATTCATGTAAAATAAATATCACCAGCTACATTTTGTGCCATTAGATTAAACTGTCAGCAACACATGAAGTAGTTTATTACATCAGTAGTTTATTACATCAGTAGTTTATTACATCAGTAGTTTATTACATCAGTAGTTTATTACTCTGAAGTGAAAACTGAATCATAAACTCAGTTTGATCTATAAGAAAATAATCATTCTACATTCGGAGAGTTTTATTCTACTGTAAGTGTAAACCAGCTGCTCTGTCTGATCATTTCTGTCTTTCATGAATTAAATGTTATGATTTTGTGAAGCCAAAGAGATTTTGACACTTTATATAACGATGAAATAAAGTTCTGATCCAGCTGTTGTTCTGGTGTCTGTTCACAGCTCAGACTGAACTTTATCTTCTACTTCCAGGAGACTGAACACTCAGACACCGAGGTCTGTACGGACCTCATCACTGTGATGTCACTGTGATGTCACTGTGATGTCACGTCAGGATTTACTGCAGATGGAGAAACAGTTTTAAGGAATTTGTGCAAAAAAGTGTTTGATGTCTTAATATTAAACATCAAAGTGATGAATGTTATTTTGTATCTTTAATAAATAAAAGTTGTTTAATGTCTTTATGTTGACTCAAGATGACAAACAGATACTTTTGAGACACACACAACCACAGATACACACACACACAAACACATAGATACACACACACACACACACACAAACACATAGATACACACACACACACACACAACCACAGATACACATACAGATACACACACACACACACACAACCACAGATACACATACAGATACACACACACACACACACACACACACAACCACAGATACACATACAGATACACACACACACACACACACAGATATACACACAGACACACATACATACACAGACACACACACACACACACACACACACACACACAGATACACATACAGATACACACACACACACACACACAGATATACACACAGACACACATACATACACAGACACACACACACACACACACACACACACACACACACACACAGATACACATACAGATACACACACACACATACATACACAGACACACACACACACACACACACACACACACACACACACACAACCACAGATACACATACAGATACACACACACACACACACACACACACACACACACAACCACAGATACACATACAGATACACACACACACACACACACAGATATACACACAGACACACATACATACACAGACACACACACACACACACACACACACACACAGATACACATACAGATACACACACACACACACACACACACACACACACACATACATACACAGACAGACACACACACACACACACACACACACACAGATATACACACACACACACACACAGATACACACACACACAGATACACACAGATACACACACACACAGATACACACACACACACAGATATACACACAGATACACACACACAGATACACACACAGATACACACACAGATATACACACAGACACACTCTGGTCTCAGTACAGCCTCTCATTAACACTCAGCTCGACATCGACCAATCAGACGGAAGACAAAAACTATCACCCAACCACAGACTGCAGTCTCTTCTCTGAGGCCCCGCCCACAGGGTCTATATAAAGACCTGTGAGAGACCCGGACCAGGAGCTGATCCAGGACCTGAGCCTGATCCAGCAGCTGTCCGAGCTCGTGGTCTGCCTGTCCTGATGGTGGTGGAGGTGAGAGGAGGTGTGGAGGTGATGGAGGGGAACCAGCCGAGGGTGGAGGTGAACGTCCTGCTGCTGGGAGCTCACAGCGTCGGAAAGTCAGGTACAGAAACTGCTGACAGCTCCACTACATGTTTTTATTCTGACGCTCTCTGGTTCTGTGGTTCTGGATCAAACGAGATGAAGAACATTCAGACTGAACACTGAGCTGCGTTCATGTTCACACAGAAGATCAGAAGGACTGAAACACAGAGACTGAAGATTTTATCAGCTGGAAGAACAGAGTGTTTATTATGAGCTTATAAATAGAGACATAGACTTCTCTTTATTGATCCTTTTGGGAAGACTCCCGCAAGGACAGCAGCAGCTTACAAATACAAAATAGAGAGGTATAAATATACAGTCTAAAATAGACAATAAACTCTTAGAATAAACATAAAACAATAAACTCTTAGCTATATATATATATATATATATATATATATATATATATACATACACATGATATATAAAGTAGAGATGAGAATAAAAGTAAATAAAATAGAATTCACAGAAAACAAAATCAAATAAGATAAATGTATCTGTAGAGAACTGTATAGAGGATAAATATAGATAAATAAGGATAAAATATGGACTATATGGCATTGTGTTTTTATACAGTGGATACATGACATTAGCAGAAATGAGCAGTTAAATTAAATTATTGCACTTAAGTGGTGGATCAAGTTATTGCACAAAGAAGAGTGTATGAGAAGATGTATTAACTGCACAGTGCACAGTAAATAATGAGTAATGTCTGTCTGTCTGTCTGCAGCTCTCACAGTCAGGTTTCTGACCCGGAGGTTTATCGGAGAGTACGGAGATATCGGTGAGGAAACACATGGTCACGGATTGTTTGTTGGTCTGAACCAATCAGAGCTCTTCGTTTCACTAATGACGATGTGTGATTCTGTTCCAGAGTCAGTTTACAGTCGAGTCGACCGGATCGACGCTCAGGACGTCTGCTTCAACGTCTGGGACTCTCCCTACACACAGGTGAGACACACACACATGCACCGATGAGCTAAGCTAAGCTAAGCTAAGCTAACAATGGTAGCATGCTGGCTCTGTGTATCCGTCGTTCAACATATATTTGTCTCATGTGTTCTTGTTGGTCCTGTTTATGTTTCTATAATCCTCCATGTTCATATAAGAACATCAAACATTAGCTTCTCCGTCAAGTTAGCGGCGTTGTTTCTGTCTGTCAGTGTAGAAACACATGTTGGTCACCAGGGGGCGCAAGTCTGTCAACACAGACACACATCATCAGACCTGAATCTGACTTTTTTGGGTTTTCTGATCCGCTTCAGTGCCGTCTGATCCCAGCAGCCTCTGCTGGACGTTACGTTTGCTCCAGCTTGTAACGGTTCAGTTTGTCGCAGACTCGATGACGTCACTTTGTTTTGTGTGTCTTCTTACTGGATCGACCCTCAAAGTAAATCTGTGGTTGTGTTTTGTCATCAGGATGATGGGAAGAGTCTGTCGCTCCCTGACAAACAGCTGCAGTGGGCCGACGGCATCGTCCTCGTCTACAGTATCTGCGACCGCCGCAGCTTCCACGTGGTCCGCCAGCAGCTGCAGCTCATCCGGCGCAGCAGGAAGCCGTCGTCCGTCCCCGTCGTTGTCGTTGGGAACAAACTGGACCTTCATTGTCATCGCAGCGTCTCCAGCGAGGAGGGACGGCTGCTCGCTCTGTCCCAACACTGCGGTTTCTACGAGGTGTCGGCGGCCGAGACGTACGAAGACGTCCTGCTGGTGTTTCAGCGGCTGGTCCACCTCATCAGAGAGAGTCGGGCGCTGAGGAAGAGCTCGGCAGGTGTGCGACGGATTGTCCGGAGCGTGTCGGCCGTGTTCGGAAAGAAACGGGGCGAGTAGACCAGAAGGAAAGAACTCACTTTATTTTGAACGTTGTGTTTACTGGGTGAAGACCAGCGTGGCCGAGCTGAACTGGACACGCAGAACACCAAGAACTGGCCCACGTTACCCAGCAACAGTCGAAACACAGCCGCAGCAGATCAAATATGCTACTTAGGCTAACGTTAGCACGACCAGCTCACAGTCGCCTCCTGTCAGCAGACGTGTGACAACAAATCCATCCATGACTTTCTCCCTAGACGAGACTGGAAAAGGTTAGCTAGCTGTTCTCAAGTGTGGTGGAGTAAAACTTCCCCTGCTAACGTTAGCTTAGCATGAAGGTGTTAAAACGTTAATGTTAGAGTCCTGTGATAATCGTTCCTGTTAGTCGTGTCAAATGTAATCATCCTGTTTCTGTCTCACAGTCGACTGAAAGTGTTTCACTCCTCTCCATCTTCTTTTAATCAACTTCAGACAGAACTGAGTCTTCTTTTAATGCAGACACACACCTTCTGTGAGATGTTTGTCAGTACCACGTATTCAGATTCATATTAAGCCGGTCGAGGCAGACGACTGCCGACCGCTGAGTCGGGTTCTGCTAGAGGGTTCTTCCTGTTAAAGGCAGTTCTCCTGTCGTCACTGTCACCCGGTGCTGCTCGTGGGGAAATGTTGTTTGTCTGTAAACAAGTAATTCAGAGTTTTGTTAGTTTCTGCTCAGTTTGGAAAGTGTTGTGACGACTTCAGAAGTTCCTTTTAATGTTAATGTGAACGACCAAACGCTGCACCGCACCGTCAGCACGATTAATCAACAAAAACATATTTAATTTCAATGAAACTATGACAGTTTAGTAAAGTTTAAAATTTGTAATTACATTTTAGTGTCATGTTTGGTGGGCAGCTCAGTCGATGGGGAGAGGTTCAAACTAGAGAAGAAGTGTGATGTCACAGTGACATCAGAGGGAAGACTTCCTGTCTGTGGCTTCATGAGGAAAAGGTCAAAGGTCAGAGAGGTGAGGGACAGACGCAGGTTGAATGAAGGTGTTGATGGTGAAGTTTGTAAAAGAAAAGCAAAAGAAGTGTTTCATCTCATCTGGTGCCATCATCAGGTCAGATGTTAATGAGTTTCATTCTGGGTCCACATTACCCACAGTTCTTTGTTAAAGGAACAGTGCACCAAAAACGTAAATCCAGTCCTGATCTCCTCTCGTACTGATGAAAAGATGTTATTTACACTCTTGACATGCGGCCGAGCTCGTGCACCCACTGCTAACACTGTTAGCTCGGCAGGGCTGCCCGATGCTAACACTGTTAGCTCGGCAGGGCTGCCCGATGCTAACACTGTTAGCTCGGCAGGGCTGCCCGATGCTAACACTGTTAGCTCGGCAGGGCTGCCCGATGCTAACACTGTCAGCTCGGCAGAGCTGCCCGATGCTAACACTGTCAGCTCGGCAGGGCTGCCCGATGCTAACACTGTCAGCTCGGCAGGGCTGCCCGATGCTAACACTGTCAGCTCGGCAGAGCTACCTGATGCTAACACTGTTAGCTCAGCAGCTCCAGTGAAGCCTTCATGTTACTGAAGGTGTAAATCTGGTCTGAGATCAGTTAGTGATGTGTTCTCTCCTGCAGACTGAGATCACAGCAGACGAGCTGATGGAGACATCTGATGTTTAAATCAAGTCTCAGCTGCTTCAGTTGTTCAGCAGAATGCTGCAACTCTGTTTTACTGTGAAGCTCCAGAACTGTTCTGTGGACTACCACACTTCATCTGACTTTATATCATCAGGAGGAGGAGAGGATGACTGAGGTTAATGTTTGGGTGAACTGCTCCTTTAAAACAGGGCTAGCAGGTAAAGAAGTGAATAAAACAGTGAAGGCTGGTTGTGATGCAGCTCCTCAGAGAATGAACTCTGTTTCAGACCACATGAGATAAATCTTCCATCAGGTTATGAGTTCTGCGACATTCAGTGTAAATAAATTGTGTTTTTACGTGTTGTGTTGTTTTTTACTCATTAAAACCTGAACAAAGTGAATTTGAGTCAGTTTGTGGTTCTGATCCAAAACTCTGAAATGAAAGAAACTTCATTCAACATGCTGCAGAAGAGGCACTTTATTTTTTACAGTGTTTCAGAGACATTCTGTTGAATAATCAATAATCATAATAGATTCATATTTTACTTGTTTGATGATAAATGAGAAACTGGAGATGCAGAAGTTCAACTGTTAAACAACATTCAGAGGAACAATCCGTCACTTTCACTGATGGATTCTTTCATTTATCTGTTTCTATAAATCTGTAAGAAACATAAGACCTGCAACACCTTCATCACAGCTCACTGAGCTGCTAACACATGCTTCATCAGCTGAGTACGGTGGCCATGAGGGCCAAAATAATAACACATGTATAAAAAGAAAATAAGAATCTTGTTCCTGAAGCTCTCAGCCACATCTCATGGACTTCATCAGGGACTTCTGGAGCAGATCCTGATGGATGAGGGCTGTGAGATGTGTCACTGAAGTGAAAACATGACGTTCAGATCATATAAATGATTAATTATTTATCGATGAAAGTCGACGTGTGAGCCGTCGATCATTAAAGTTTAAATAACTGAATTTGCCTCCAGTGAAATGAAACTTCGGGTCTGAATCGACGTGTTTCTCTGAGAGTTAAAGTAATCTTCCGATCGCTCTGTTGGTGAACGTGAACGCACAAACTAACACCAGCTGAGGCAGCGACGACGCGTCATTGAGGGCTGAGATAGGCGGCTGTGATTGGTGGGGGGTCGGGACTGGCAGCAGTGATAGGTCGTCGGTGAGGGTGGGGTCACACCTCAGCGTGGTGTTTAAGAATCGGCTGTTGCCGTGTCGTTGGCGGCGTTGTCGGAGGAGTTGGGGGTCAGGTACTCGAAGGCCTTCTGGCTTTGAGAGACAAACTGTTTGAGCGGAGCGAAGAGCATCTCGGCGGCGGACGGGCGGCGGTTGGCAGAAAAGCCGTCGGAAGGGAGGGGCATGCCCTCCACCTCCAGGGCCGGGGTGTCCTTCAGGCTGGAGCGCCGGCCGTTGGGGGGGTCGGGGCTCTGGGGTGCCCCGGAGCCTCGGGAGGCAGAGGCTCGGGAGTAGAGACTGCGGCGACGGCGAGGACGGCCGTCCATCGCCTTCAGGAAGAGACTGTTAGCTGAGCTGCGACGAGACGAGCTGTCAGACATGAAGTCCTCCTGGTTCAGGAAGTCCTCGACGTCCTGATGAGACGGCTGCTGCAGCTGAAAGACACACAAGTCAGTCAGGACTGATTAATAGATGATCAATTGTAGATTCTCTTATTTGTTTGTTAGTTCCTGGTGTGTTCCTGATGTGTTCCTGATGTGTTCCTGGTGTGTTTCAGGTGTGTTTCAGGTGTGTTTCAGGTGTGTTTCAGGTGTGTTCCTGATGTGTTCCTGGTGTGTTCCTGGTGTGTTTCAGGTGTGTTCCTGGTGTGTTTCAGGTGTGTTCCTGATGTGTTCCTGGTGTGTTTCAGGTGTGTTCCTGGTGTGTTTCAGGTGTGATCCTGGTGTGTTTCAGGTGTGTTCCTGGTGTGTTTCAGGTGTGTTTCAGGTGTGATCCTGGTGTGTTTCAGGTGTGTTCCTGGTGTGTTTCAGGTGTGTTTCAGGTGTGTTCCTGGTGTGTTTCAGGTGTGTTCCTGATGTGTTCCTGGTGTGTTCCTGGTGTGTTTCAGGTGTGTTCCTGGTGTGTTTCAGGTGTGTTCCTGGTGTGTTTCAGGTGTGTTCCTGATGTGATCCTGGTGTGTTTCAGGTGTGTTCCTGATGTGATCCTGGTGTGTTTCAGGTGTGTTCCTGATGTGTTCCTGGTGTGTTTCAGGTGTGTTCCTGGTGTGTTCCTGGTGTGTTTCAGGTGTGATCCTGGTGTGTTTCAGGTGTGTTCCTGGTGTGTTTCAGGTGTGTTTCAGGTGTGATCCTGGTGTGTTTCAGGTGTGTTCCTGGTGTGTTTCAGGTGTGTTCCTGATGTGTTCCTGGTGTGTTTCAGGTGTGTTCCTGGTGTGTTTCAGGTGTGTTTCAGGTGTGTTCCTGGTGTGTTTCAGGTGTGTTCCTGGTGTGTTTCAGGTGTGTTTCAGGTGTGTTTCAGGTGTGTTCCTGGTGTGTTTCAGGTGTGTTTCAGGTGTGTTCCTGGTGTGTTTTGTCGTAGAGGATGTATACAAAATGCAGGTATTCTGGTGAGCCCACCATGTTGTAAAGAGGTGTTGCGTTGATCAGCAGCTGCAGGAGGATCTTGGAGAGTTCTTGCAGATCTTGGAGCAGCTGCTGGATCTGAACCGGCAGCTCTCTGATTTGACGCACAGGACGCATCTCAGCCAACAGGGCGGCCTGACCTTTGACCCCGTTCAGGGTCAACTCTCTGAGGCCCTCTGCCCGGTACACCAGCGCCACCAGGAGGCCCTGCAGGTACTGCAGCAGCTCACCAACCACCTGCAGGACCTTACCCAGACCCACCTGCAGGGGACAGACAAGATCGACAGCTGAAATACAGCCACCCGGGCCAGAGCAAGGCGTCCAGAGGGAGGGAAACAAGAGCAGAGAGTGATGGAACATGACATGAACATGAGAGGAACATGTGAAGAACATGTGAAGAACATGACAGGAACATGAGCAGAACATGTGAGGAACATGAGAGGAACATGTGAAGAACATGTGAAGAACACGACAGGAACATGTGAAGAACATGTGAAGAACACGACAGGAACATGTGAAGAACATGTGAAGAACACGACAGGAACGTGAGAGGAACATGTGAAGAACATGAGAGGAACATGATGGAGGTCTTTTCAGAAGAACACCTGGACAGGTGAGCTCAGGTCACCTCCGTCCCTCGCAGGGATCTGAGAGGTGGAGGTCTCCGTGTGGATGTTTGAACACGTTCTGTTGGACTGTTAGTCCAACGTCAGCAGGAACTTTCTGTTGTTCTGGTCGACGTCTGATGTAAACAGGATCTGAAAACCAGCTGGCAGCTTCCACAGTTTCCCAGCAGACAACAGGACAGCAGGTCTGGATTCAACCCAACTCAGAGCTGCCAGCAGCAGAGACACGTGAGGAGGGCGAGCAGCGTGACGCCACGACGACACCGCCAACAGAAACAAGTCCACTACAGGACGGGGACGGATTCTGGAGCAGCGGTACCAGAAGGGACGAGTCCGAGCAGCAGAGGAGTGCGAACACTGTGTGCTCTCAGGATCTTGTTGGTCTTGTTGTTGTGGACACAAACACTTTGTTCCTGTTTCACTCAGTGAACAGAAGCTGGGTCATCAGGTATTTGGGTCAGACAGAGACAGCAGGCCACGACCTCTGACCTCAGAACAAACAGCCATGACAACACGTGAGGACGACAGATCCGTACCAGGACGCCTGCCAACACACACGCACGCCCTCACAGGCCTAATGAGGCTGCTGATTGGCTCTGACAACACCACCTGCAGTGATGAGCCCTCGTCATCTTCACACTCATTATCTGTTTATTATCCTCATAACCACTCAGACATGTGATGGTCAGAAACACATGTGAAGGACAAACCACATGACCCAGAAACAAACGACTCGGGTACAACTTTAAACTGAGACTGAAGGTTTTATAGACAGTTCTACACCTGATGATGTCAGCAGCTGTTTGTGAACACACCGTCTGTTTAACTGAGCCGGTAACACATCATCACCAGACTCCCTTAACAAATGTGTCAGTTTAGTGAGTTGTTGAGTTGGAGACACTTTATAAACTCTGTGAAACTCTGTCTCTGACTCATTCTGCATTATTTGGACCTTCTTGTTCATTCAGCAGAAGTTCTACATGAACTTCTTTCTGTCTCTGAGTAGAAACATGGAGTCTGTTTGTCTCAGTGATGGACGGTTTGTTTCATGTAGCTTATAGCTGTAGGAAAAAACAAAAACAGACGTAATGACTGATGATGAACTCATCAAATCTTCAACAGATTCAGTTGACTTGCAGAAATAAATCAACATATTTCATTAACGTTTCTTCACCTTCTCAGCTGAAGTGTTGAACTGTGTCTTGCTGCTCAGAGAGCAGCTGGAACGAGACGAGAGCGACTCAGTCTGTTATCTGTTCATCGGCTCAGACGCTCGGTGCAGCACGTAGGCTCGGAGCTGCACAGGAAACTGAAGCGTTTATCTTTAACGAGGCTCATTTTGTGTTTACATCCTCCAACCAGACGGGTTTGAAACACATCAAGAGAAAATAAGCTGCAGGGTGGGAACATGAGCTAATGAAGTCTTCTTTAAACAGTTTGTGCTCATGTTGAATATCTTCATGTCCAGCCCAACCCTCATTAACATCACAGTCCCTCAGCTCAACACTCAAACCCAGAGTGAACCTTCAAACTGCCCCAAACTGACACAAACTGTTGCTGTGCTCCCAGACTGGTTTCCTGTCTGTGCTCGTTTGTTTCTGTCTGCACACCTGTTGGATATGAAGATGGAGGATGTGAATGGAGTGGATGGTAGAGGTACCTTCACTGTCTGATTGGAGGGTTTTGAGTGTTTCTCACCACGTCAGCAGCGTCTCCCAGCATCCTGACGGCTCTCTGCAGCTGCTCCCTGATCTTCGTCAGACGGTGGAAGAGCTGCAGGCTGAGACTCAGCAGCAGGCTGCGGACCCTCGTCCACAGACTGGGCTCGTCGTCATCGTCTTCGTCCTCGTACTCCTGGACCCTCATCTCCCACTCCCGACCTGACGCAGCAACCACAGTCTGTTAGAACATTTGATGCTTTCCTTCTTCTTCCAGCTCTGGTAAATAACAATAAGTCTGTGCTGTGCACAGAAACCTGCGGCCACGATGACGAGCTGCAGCAAATATTAATATTCATAACCACTCTTCAGTCACATGATGCCTTTTACTTCCTGTTTCCATCAGAGGTCTGACAACATTCCACAAGTCTTGACCACAATTACCCAGAATGCCCCAGTACTTACGCAGTGTGGGTGGGAGGGGCAGGTAGTAGGCGGTGGCGTCCTCCAGACGACCCAGCACGTCATCCAACCCCGACGTGGCGGCTCGGCCCACCTGAGTGTCCTGCAGCATCAGGACGGCCGCCCGAGCGTTATCGGCGAGACGCTCGAGCTGATCGAGAGCTCCGTCCAGACCGTCCATCGCCCACAGCTGCACGTCGTCCAGGGTCACGAAGAAGGCGTCCTTCAGGTGACCCACCACCTGAGGACGAGGACACACCTGCTCAGTCCGGGAGGGATTGAGGTGAGACAGTTCAACAAACCGCTGTAACACAATTATTCATGCTTTCATTTAGTTTACCAGTGAAAACATCAAGAAATATAATAATATCAGAGATGAAGGTGATGAAGAGGAACCTCGTCTGTTGATTGGTTCAAGATCGGGAAGTTCTTCTCCAGACGATCGAGACCAACGAGGGCAAACTGATTGGCAACTTCAACTGGAGACAGACAGACAGAGTGACACACAGTTCTGAGCCTGCAGTGATGAAGGACGGTCGGAGATGATTTACAGGTTCAGCAGAATTAATAACAACATTAATCAGCTGGAACAGACGAGGAAACGTGAGACATCTCGTCACCTCTGAATGTGTTTCATCCTGACAAATCTGCTAAATGCTGACTGCTCCTGTGAGCGGATGAAAACCTCGTTGGTGTCATTAATACATGAAGTGGACGCTACCTGGTTCAGTTAGCATCGCTCCGGCTTGAAGCTGGTCAGCAGGCTAGTTGCTAGCGTTAGCTGGCGTTAGCTAGATTCTAGGGCTGTGTCCGAAATCACTCACTACTCCCCACATGGTGCACTACATAGGGAGTACGCCATTTTGTGGTGCTGTCCGAATGCCTAGTGGGGAATCTTATCCCCTATATAGTGTCAAAGTATCCCACAATGCATCGCGAAAAGTATTGTACAACCGATGGTCACTAACCAAGCAATATTTACCATCATGCATTGCGCTGCGGACGAACGCATGGAGGTTTCAATTCATGTTTCAACTGTGCGACAGTAGTGACGTCATCAACGGTGCCGGAGCGTCCGACAGTCTGTTTGTCTTTCTGTTGAGCTCCTGTATAGTGCACTGTGTTGGACTCACTGGGTCGTGACCAGGGAGCAGAATGAGTGGGTGGTTTCGGACACAGCCGGGGTGTCTAGCGGTATCTGGCGTACGTACTCTGCGGCTCCAGCGTCTGGAGGAGGGGCGTGGCTCTCGCCATGGCGATGTGGGAGATGCTGCGAACACCGACCTCGGCCGCTCCTCCCATCAAGCCCAGCAGAGGGAAACGACCTTTGGCGTCTGAGTACGCTGATGTCACGGACCGCAACGCCGAGCGGACCAGAGGCAGATGGGAAGCTCGCAGCACGGCACTGGTCTGACAAACAGGAAGAGGTTTTATTGTTATTCTATGTGTGTGTCATCATCAGTGACTTCCTGTCTGTGATCCTGCTGAGCAGCTCCAGACAGAGGCCTCGGGTCAGAGGACGATGGACTCACCTGATGATCTGACATGTCTCCTTCACCAAATCTGAGGACAGACAAACAGAGCAGGTCAGACTCATCGTGACTCCACATGTTGGATCAGCGCAGCACGAGGCAGTCAGCTGCTGCGCCGCCACAGAGACGACGACTGTTCAGCTCCAACCAGCATGAAAATCAGCTTCTCTCTGCGACGCCATCTTCATCTCCCAGCGCCAACACAAACCTCTCATTCACTGCCGAGTCCCTCTGCTGCGAGGACGTCGAACAGCTGCTCTGATTTAAAGGCTCCAAATCAACCAATCACAGGCTGATGAGGAGCATCACAGAGGAACAAATCACAAGTAAATCAAATGTTTATATTCATGGTCCAATCAGTGTGTCCAGACGAGTAACAGGTCGGGAAAACTGAAGCTGAAAATAAACGTATTATGTTTAGTGCTAAAACTGTTAATGAGCCTCTGAACGACCTGATCGAGGCGCCGCGTCCACGCCGTGTCCACGGCGTATCCACGCTGTATCTACGCCGTGTCCACGCCGCGTCCATGCCGTGTCCACGCCGTATCCACGCTGTATCTACGCCGTGTCCACGCCGCGTCGACGCCGTGTCCACGTCGTGTCCAGGCTGTGTCCACGCCATGTCCACGCTGTATCTACACCGTGTCCACGCCGTGTCTCGTCTCTGACGACAGCATGGTGACAGCTGATGGACTCTGATCCTCTGAGGTTTACTGTCAGTACGTTTATCTGACATCACAGCAGGACGTGAGTGATGTCACAGCGAATATCATCAGCGAGGCCGGAGAGAGAAGATCCACGCTGACGTCACCAGAACCTCTCTGACAAGATGCTGCTGCAGACACTCAGACAGAACCGCTCTGTGGACTCGGGGCCCACCAGGTTGTTAACGGACCACGTTGGGCCCGCGGGCCACCAGCTGAACAAGTCAGTCCTACAGCACGGCGTGAACACTCGGGTCGGACGGGTCGAGCTCAGAGGAAACGTTAACGTTATCTCTCGACCTCCATGAGTCGTGTTGTGAGCTCACATGTTGTCCTGGAGTTACTGACAGCAGCAGAATCAGAGTCACTCTGCTTTAATATTTAACATCTGATGCTAATAAACACTGTGAACAATATTCAACAATCAGGCTGAAGATTAAAACCCGTCAGGATCCGATTCACAGAAACAAGCTCAAACATTTCCAACACTCACAAACGGACGTGATGTTCTGAAGCAGCTCAGGATCAACACGCTCACATCTGAAGATTTTACACTGATACAAATATATATTTATTGATAAACATCGATCAGAAGCCAAACGTCTGCCGGAGCTCTTACCCCATGAGAGAGTCCGACGTGACGATCAGGCTGCTGCACCGAGTGATGATGAAGGTGAAGATGAAGGTGAAGATGAGGCTCTGAACTGTATGACCAGCTGCTGAGGAGTCTGGAGACTTTTTGTGTTTGAAACCAGCGTCCTGATTGGACGAAGCAGGGTGTGACATCACTGGTGATGAAACTGAATCAGGCTGATTGTTTGTGTTCGCTGTGACGAACTGATTCACGGAGCCTGAATGAAGTCATTGAGCAGGACGAGCGACGGGTGAACTGATGACTGATGCTTCCTGTGGAACCACAAAGTTCAAACTGGGATTTCTTACTGGGATCAAACTGGTGTCGGTCCAGTCAGCTGCAGAGGACCAGAACAGCCCAGATCCTCGTCCCCAGCTGGAGGACTGGAGTGATGTCACCGATGCTTCTCGTTGATGACCGTTATAAAAGCGTCTAGTTCAGATGTGACCATATATGGACTGAAACAACGTTCAATCACAGCTTATTGATCCTTTATTTATCATTTATGATCAGCTTCTTTCTGTCTGGTTGATAAAAGATGATGAAGATGTGTGTGTGATCAGAGTGATTCAGTGCAGCTTCACAGATGGATCCTGTTTTACATCCTGCTCACGACCGTCCAGCTGAACTCGTCCACGCTGCTGAGTCTCAGTTCAGGTGTGCATCCTTCAGAGGAGCATCTGAAGGCTGATTACATCACAACACAACATGAAGGCTGTCCCAGTCTGAAGGCTCCTCCAGATGCTCCTTCTGCTCCCTGTTTCTGGAGGATGCACCGCTACGATCCTTCATGGCCTCACATATCTCAAGATTCTTTGTGCGCCAAAAAAAGAAGAAAGAAAGAGAGAAAATGGCGACATCGCGTGGCGTAGATCGTCACTTTCGCGGGCCTGGGCGGCAGAAATGGTGACGTAAGAGTAAAACATCTGGTGACACAACCAGGAAATGCTCCAAAGGCTAGACCGTCACATTTAACAACAGCTGACCAGGTTAACAAGGTCTCTCTGAAGGACTCGCCTTCAAAGACCACAAAGGCCGAGTCCTTCAGAGGATGCAGACCCTGAACTGAGACGCAGCAGGTGTCACGTTCCCACAGTGGTTCAGGTGTTGTCAGGCGCTCGCTGTTTGGACTCTTCAGTATTTGTGTTGTTTGGTACCAGCTCGTCCTCATGGCTTCCTGTTGTCCCTCACGTGTCGGACTCGGTCTGTTTCCCTCAGCTGCTTCACGTTCAAGCCTTCGTTTTTTAAAAATCTTTAACCTCGACCCACTTTTACAACTTCACTCCAGCAAACCTGAAAAGTTCCCATCCTCTACACATCACTTGGTACCATGTAGATCTCATCACATCAACAGAATCAGCCATCAGAACCAACAGGCTGGCAGACACAGAGACTGATGAGAAGGTGAAGAAACACCTGCCGCAGGACAGCACGGCCCAGCAGAACTTCAGCCCAGATCACATCTGTGCCTCACTGGACCTCTGTCTGATACCTCCAGTACAGTGAAGGTTGCTGCAGACAGAACCATGACTGGGCCATGGGTTCACCAGTGTCCCAGTAGTGACCGACCTCTACATGATGACCTTCACAGGAAGTGCTCCGAGCTGCTGGTCCAGGTATGTGGACACCTGGGTGGAAATCAGGACCAAGGAAGTGTAAGCCTGCACAGAATCATTAATGCTGTGGACAGAAACATCACGTTCACACGGGAAGATGTGAGACGGTCCGTCCTCCCCGGACTGAGCAGTACTCACTGAAGAAGACAGAACCCCCAACACCTACACACAGATCAGTACCTGCTGTTTGAATCATCCACTGGAGCTCAAGCTGGGTCATCAGAACCTGAAACCATCGGGCTGAGACAGAGGAACAGGAGAACTTCAGTCGTGTGGCTGCCAGAACCAGAACCTCTGACATCATCATCATCCTCAGAGAGCCTGCAGCCGGCCCGGTCGTCTCATTCTCTCTTTGTTGCTGCTCGGGACGCTTTACCAACCCAACATGTGTCTGTCTGACGTCCTGGGAATGAGACTCAACAATCAACTGTCTTTGTGGTGCGTTCAGGAACAGCTGGGACAAATCCTACTGATTCTACCTTTAACTTTAATAGTCTTTGAATTCTATTAATATGACGTGAGCTTCAGTTAGCTTTGACCACAAATGTCCTTCAGAGGGAGACTTTTTACTCTGATACTCTGAGTACATGTCAGAGCCTGTAATCTATTACTTTACTGGAGTAAACAAGCTGAATCAGTACTTCTACTTTCACAGGAGTACCTGAACGTCTCCTGGAGGACAGACTGAGGACTGTGACTCTGCAGCTCAGCGCCACGTTCACACTGACGGGACGTTTCTATTGTTTCCTTGTGAGACTCAGACTGTCGTTATCGATCCGGCCAATCAGATCTGTGTTGTTAAACACTGAGACTCTTTTTAGTGACTGAAGTCGACACTTGTAATAAATGAGTCAGACCAAACTATTCCTCAGCTGGAGACAGTAACAGCAGCTGCAGAACAGAGTCTGTTCTGTATCTCTGAGATGTGGTGATGATTCTGGGGAAATTCTGTTATTAAATCACAAGTTCTGAGAACGACGGTTCCACAGCAGAGTGGAGCTCAGATCATGTGATGAACATCACAGGAGTGAAATGCATCATGGGTGAAACAGTCAAAGTCAACACTTTGTCATTAAATTAGATTTTCAATCTGTTAATTAAGCGTCTCTCTTGATTAGTGTCTGCAGCGATCCACGACATGAGGTCAGTGTTTTCCCAGCAGACGCCCTCAGACTGCGAACAGCGGCAAGTTTTTCCTCCTAAAAGGCCCGAGGACGGAGACCACAGCGTCTCCACATGAAGGCCTCAGTGTGCGAGCGCTTCATGTGACAGAGACGACCGTGACGCTGCTCAAATCACTTCTTCACGCTGCAGCTTCTTTCACAGCAGAGAAGAAGAAGGAAAGTCCAGATGAGTTCAGCCTCCCTCACATGTGACGGTCAGGTGATCGTCCTCAGGAGGCTGCAGTCGTCTCAGGCTCCTCTGGATCAACATGGCTTCACATTCACTCCATCCTTTCATGTATTTCTATGTTTTGATTGGATCATTGTTGGTCGTTTTATATGTTATATATATTCTGTTGTTATCGTGACCCGAGACCGGAGCTGGACTTAGACGTTGGTGTGGATTCATGGCCTGGTCTTAAAGGTGCAGTGTGTAAGAAATGGCCTCCTCTCAAATTCATACTCATTGAAACATGTACCGCTAACTGCAGCTAACAGTAGCAGCTGTTAGCCAGGAGGAGCTCCAGGTTCTGAACACGGTTCTGTTTGAAGTCACACTAGCCGTTTTTACACAGCGTCTCCTGCATTATCTCCGGAGCGGTGGTTCGCCAATTCTCCTCCGATGGTGATTCACACAGAGCGAAGCATCTCCGCCTTCACGTGTGCAATTCACACAGAAAGCCGGCGCTGCGGCTCCTAAAGAGGCGTGACGGTACACGTCATGTTGATGACGTCGCTGTTTCCCCGTTAATCCAAAATCCGCGGACAGTTAATAATCATATGGATGCTGTTATAATGTGTAGTGATTGAGATCCTGACCCACCAAACATCCTGGAAAGTGACGGAGTGAAGTTTTTCGCGCTAAATTACATAATTATACATAATCACCATCAGTAAACAGGACACTGTCTGACTCTGTCACTCGCGGGGACGGAGGCTGTTTTCTGGGGGAAAGTTCCCTGAAGTCTCGGTCTGGAGAGCTGATGGTCGCGGTGATTTATTTTCATCACAAACACTCTGTGAGTTAAAGTTTTTTGCAGGTGACAGATGCTGTTTTTAGGGCAGAAATGTGAGGAAGAGTCGGGAGGACAGACAGGAGGACAGACAGGTGGACAGACAGGAGGACAGACAGGAGGACAGAGGGAGGACAGGCGGGAGGACAGACAGGAGGACAGACAGGTGGACAGACAGGAGGACAGACGGGAGGACAGACGGGAGGACAGACAGGAGGACAGACAGGGAGGACAGGCGGGAGGACAGACAGGAGGACAGACAGGTGGACAGACAGGAGGACAGACGGGAGGACAGACAGGAGGACAGACGGGAGGACAGGCGGGAGGACAGACAGGAGGACAGACAGGTGGACAGACAGGAGGACAGACGGGAGGACAGGCGGGAGGACAGACAGGAGGACAGACAGGGGACAGACAGGAGGACAGGCGGGAGGACAGGACAGGAGGACAGACAGGAGGACAGGGGGAGGACAGGTGGGGGACAGGTGGGAGGACAGACAGGAGGACAGGAGGACAGGCGGGAGGACAGACAGGAGGACAGACAGGAGG